>NW_027417858.1:0-142687 GCF_009905375.1 Apium graveolens | reverse complement strand
ATCATCTCTATCTTTCTGAGTTGATGGAACATGACTATCCTTTTTCTAAATAATCTTCTCTTTTTATAAGCAAGATTTTCCAGAAGTTAATCTTTCAAATTTAAAGTTTGATCTTATAACTAATGGACATGGTTTTAGATATCTTCTCAACTCAGTAATATCATCAGTATAAAGGAATAAGTAGTTTGAGGCAACTTTAAGTCAGCAGTATCAGAACGCTATCAACATTTACCATCAAGGCATAATTTTCCTCATCCTCAGAATCTGAAGCATCTGACCAACCTTTCTTCTTGTGACAAGAGCCTTGCCTTTGTCACCTTCCCTTTCTAAAATCAGGAGATATGTGGCCTTTCTCACCACAGTTGTAGCATTTGACATTTGAGTAATCTCCTCTGTCAGACTTTCCTCCTTTGCCTCAGATTTTCTGAAACCTTCTTATCAGAACTTGCACCTTTCCTGGAAAACTCTTTCCTTTCCTGAATTCCTGTATGCAATCTTTGTGATTCCTTTCACCATAAGAGCACACAGCTTCATCATCTCCTATCAGGGTCTATCTCAGACATACTTTTCAGTTTCTGAGTCATCATCATTATCAGAACTTGATGACTCAGTATCAGACTTTGTGATGAGAGCCTTTCCCTTTCCTTTCCTTGAGGCAGCTTCTTTGGGAATTTCCTCCTCAGCCATAAAAGCAACTGTCCTTGACTTTCTTCCATTCCTCTCGCTTCTTTGTTCCATCTCAAGTTCATGAGTCTTGAGCATCCCATAAATTTCATCAAGAGTTGTTTCATTAAGATTATAGTTGTCTCTTATTATTGTGGCCTTCAAATCCCATCTTTCAGGAAGAGCTAACAGGAATTTAAGATTTGAATCTTCAATATCATACTCTTTGTCAACTAGTGACAAATCATTCAAGAGTTTGACAATCTGTCATATAAATCAGTCAATGACTAATCAGGCTTTGAGTCAAAGTGCTCATACTCTTGAGTGAGTATCGTCTTCCTGTTCTTCTTGATTGCAATCAGTTCCCTGACACCTTGTTTCCAAAGAAATCCCATATCTCCTTTGCACTCTTGCATTGAATTACCATGTTTGACATGACATTATCAATGGCACTGTGTAGCAAGTGTCTTACCTTGCATCCTTCAAGATCGATGAATTATCTTCAGCAGTTGTAATCACTTTTCTCCTTTGGTACAGACTTTGCTGGCTGATCTGCAACTTCCACAGAGAGTTTGGTTGGCATATGTGGTCCTTCATAAATCCTGTCGAGATATTATGGATTTGTAGCTTCCAGAAACATAACCATCTTCACTTTCTATATGTAATACTCAGAAGGTTTTAACATGGGAACTCTTATAGTCTCATATCGACTATGGGTTATGGTTTTTTGGAGGTTCTTCAGTTTTGGTGGGCTTGGTTGGAGTTTCTTCTTCAGACATGATTGATTTTGGATCTTAAACTATTTTTGTGTTAACAGATTGCTTAGATACCACTTGTTAGGTCACACACACTGTAGAAGGGGGTTTATACAGTGTTTAGCACAATCAAATCGAATATAAGAACTCAAGTAACAAAAAAACAGATTTTATTCAACACAATAAACTCTGTTACAATATGGAACTGTCATCTCTCAGTGATGAACAAATTATCACGAGAGCTGCTAGAGTTACCAAGAATAATAACTTCGATAATCGTAACACTTATAGTGTAAACTCTATGCCTATGTTTATATACTACACAGTTACAAGATAATTTCGAATTGATATGAATATAATTCTGCTTCCTAAAATATATCAACTAGTTATCTTTTCTTCCAAGTATTCTATTCTTCATAGAATTTCTTCTTCATGCACAATTCTTTCTGTCTTAGTCTCGATCTTCTTTCCTTTCAATCAGCCGCCTGCCTTATCTGAAAGTCATCTTAAACCCTAATATTATCTCCTGATAAATATCTTCTGAATCTTAAGTTCTGATAACTTAAGTTCTGATATCTTAAGTTCTATCTTCAGTATAAGTGCTGATTTCCAGTTAAGTACTGATTTGTCCTGTTTAAGTAAGATCTGAAACTAAACACAAATCATATTACACAGACATTATCAAATATATCTAACAATATCTTCACCCTCTAAGGATTTCCTAGATTCCCACCAATAATTTGCTTCCCCTTTTAGGAAGTAGCTAGAAAAATCAGTCTTCTGATCCTCTTCAACTTTCACAAGTGCAAATGCTTTCTCCATCTCTTTCAACCAAGCCCTAGCCTTAGTAGGATCTGTTGTACGCTCAAACTCTGGAGGCTTAACTGACTGAAACTGCTTAAAAGTAACAACAATAACAACTGGTGGTAACTGAGGTTCAGGATGGGTGGCTGTTATAACATTTGTTGCTGAAGTTGTTGCTGCTGTTGCTACATCTGCTGCTGTATCATTACCATCTGTTGCTACATCAGATGGAATATTTGGTTCATTGTGTCATTAGTCTGTCCCTCAGAGTTGTTGTTGGAGGTTTCAGTTCTAGTCTTTCTTTTTGGTGCCATTTTCTAATAATAAAACAAGTGATTCTTTTTAACGATTTATTAACAATTGATAATAGATAAAGAACAAGTTATCTGGTATTAAACAAAATTTAAACAATGAGTTATAGAAGGGAAAAAATTGGCTTAATATTTAAAATAGGACATTTAAACAATCAATTAAAATAATTTTATAACTTAAAATGAAAATGATGATACACTATTTTTTATTAAACGGAATTTGAAATATGAAAAATTGTAAAACAATAAAAATTAAGGTAAATGCTGTAAAGACTGAAATTTAAATAAACAGAAAGGAAAAGTTGAAAAAGTTTATATATATATAACACCAGCCTTAGGTGTAAGTGCTTGATACAAAAAGTCTTGGTCAGATCTGTCATGGCTACTGCTGCTACAAGTCAAACTAGATGCTACACACATACATAACCAAACTATACTAGGCTGCATCTATCTAAATATGTCATATATAATACACAACTAGTCTCCTGCTGTCACACCTCAGAACTCTGGCGGAATGCGCTTCAACTCATCCTAGAGTATCTGAATAACCGACTGTGCCAACCGTGTAGCTCTATGAAACCTCCCATAGGAATGCAGCCCATCATGCATCAAAGAATCCAACTCAAAAGTAGCACTCATCACTGTCCACTAAAGCCTCTGCCTCATCATATAATCTGGCTTAAGTGCAGCTAACAGTCCTCGGTCTCTCTGATCAAACAAACCCATAATCTCCCTGCACTGAGATCTCCAATACTCAACATCCTCTCTCACAACACTATACTCATGATATGGAACCATATGTGGCTCTGCAACATTTCCTACAGACTCCTGCGACGGAACTCTTGGTATCCCTGCAACACCCTGCTGTGGTAATCCTAACTATAAACCCACATCATGCTCGTCCATACCCTCAACCAGGGCTATCTAAAACACCTCAGGCTCTGGGCATGCACCTGTATAGGAGGTATCACTGCTGGTGGAAACTTCGGCTCAATCTCTGGAATGAACTGATATTCTACCGAGAGTGGACGTGGATACATCCGCTCAAAGAACTCTAGTGGATCAAACATCTCTACCGGATCAGGGATCTGCTCTGGTACTGGTGGTGCTGGCTCCTGGGTGGTGGAAGAGGCGAAAATACATGTGCAGACACTGGTAAAACAACTGGTGCGAACGGCCCTGTGACTGTCCTCTTGGAGGATCTCGATGAAGCCATCAGATAATTTAACAAGGAAAGAAGAAAGGTCACTTAGTAATCCTAGAACTTATACTTTCCTAGTCTAGACTCACCTAAATCCTAACACTACTCTTCCTATCTTACTATTCATATCCTATGTGATCTTCCTATCTTACCTAATCCTAATATTCTTGTTTTCAGGGACCTAACCTACAGCTATGATGCCAAACATATAACGCCCTCCAGACCCGGGGTACAAGTCTGGGGGTTACTAGCTAATCAGTGAACCTGTAAAGCTTGTATAACAATTAAGCATAAATATATCTAAACCCCTTTAACACTAACCAGGATCTTTTAAGGTTGAAGTATGAAAACAGGAACCACTATCTAACTTTATTACAATCCAAATTTAAAATCTTACAAACTCTCTTTATTATAAACCATTATCTATCAAGTTTTAAACTAAGTTCACCTTTATTCAAACACACATATACACTCCACCTGCTCAGGTGACTCAAATCTTTCTTCCTGAATTGGGATCAACACCTTGGGTATGAGACGGTCCCTCGGCTTGAATAATTTTTTTACCACTCGAAACCCGATAGGTTTCATTTTCCTTCTTAACTGAAAATATTAAGATGAATAACAACAAAAAAAGGGTGAGCCATAAGTTGCTCAACAAGTCCGCAATATATAAACAGTGTTAGTGTAAGTTAAATGAACCGGTAACCTGGTTACATCTGCAAATATATAACCTCGCAAGAAAAGAATAAAGGCCATTATCGGGGAATACAAACGAACTAAACTGGACACAAGTTCGCACCTATACCCTGCTGATCAGCCAGGATACAGTGCAGATCTATATCTCACTATATAGATCCAGTCGGTTACACAGGCTCTACGGCCCATCTCAAGGATCCAGTTAAGTTTCAGTCCTTAGGATTAAGTGTAAACTTAATCCCAAACGTCATTATCCAGTCCATAGAAGAGCAACCGGAACAATCGGTATGCTTTGATATATTCCAACACCCGAATATATCAATCTGCATGTATAGCTATTGGAATATTAATAGAGAATTCAATAGAAAAAGGAGAAATCAGGAATCGAAATGAAATATAATTGAAATAATAACAATTATATATCAGATTAGACTCGATTAACCACATAATACACATAAGCACACAAGTCATATAGTCATTTTAGGTTTAAAATAATTTTTAGAATCGAAATCGACTCGCTATTCGCTTAACCGATCATTATCTGACTCGTTTCCTATTTTTCGGAATTTATCGGAATCGTCTCTATACGCGATAAGGCTTATAATTAAATAATTATAAAAAGTCAACAAGTTTCTAAGAAAAATTAGTATTTAATATTATTTTTAATGAAAACAAATCATTTTTCCAAGTAAAAGGGCTTTCGTTTCGCTCGAATCGGATAAACGGTTTAATTAATATCAGATAATTACAGATAAATCAATTTATTATTCAATATAATAATTATTACTAATTATTGGACCCTAAAATATATTTTTTAAATAATTATTTGGGCAAATCATAATTAAAAATGATTTTTCCATAATTTTTGGAATTAAAACAAATTTATTATGATTTATTGAAAATTATTTGATTAATTATCAAAATAATTAATCATTTTTAAATAATTACTAAATAATAAACAAATAATAAATAATTAAATTAATAATTAAATCTGATTTTTAGAAAATATTTCAGAATTATTTATAATATAAATTAATTAATTAAATAATTAATTAATCAATTTATAAAATAAATAAAACTGATTTTTATAATTATTAAAAATTTAAATAAAAATAATTTCTCAGAAACGTTTGTCAGAAAAGAAACTCTGACAAAAAAAGATCAAAACCGGGTTAAAACCGGGTATGAATTCGGGTAAGTGGGTCACCAAGAACCCAGAATCCGGTCACCATAAAATTTTTCGGCCAGTCTAATTCAGGCCAATACAAAAATGGTTTGAACTGATTTTTAAAGGGTTTTCATTCAACATGAACACAACAACACAACCCCAAGGTTTTCAGGCATCAATCATCTCCCAATTGTCAAAATATGGAGGAATCTATCCACAACATCCAACAGAACCTAAAATCATCATATAGTTCGTAAAATCATTCAACCCGAATCAAAAAATGGGTCAAACCCATCGAACTCATACTAACTATCCTGAATTGTAATAATAATGTAAAAATACTTAAAATTCACTACTTAACGACACAAAACTAATCATATAAGTTTCATAATCCAAATATCAATAAATCAAAAACACCCAAATTAAAACGGGTATAAACCCTAAAATTCGAATTGATCAAACCCTTAAATAAAGCATGAGATTGATGATGTATATAGCTTGTACCAACACATATAAACACATATCAACCATCAAGAACATCCAAAAATAGCCAGAAATTAAAAATCCAAATCTGTACATGAAACCCAGAATCGAGTTTGAGTTTCATACCTCCTCGATTCGATTTGGTTATAGGATTGATGAAGATTGAGCACAAACACGACCCCTTTTGGTTTCCAGAATCGATCAAAATCACGATTTAATTCTCGAACTCAAGAACCCTAATTTCAGAGAATTTTGGGTATTTCTGATTTTTAATGATTAATTAATAAAAATTAAATAAAATTAGGCTATTTATAGTAGGTAAAATAATACTCCTAATTAAAATTAATGCCCTAATTATACATCTATTAATATTAATTGGCCCCTAATTTTATAATTTTTGAGTATTAAAATTTAATTTTTAAATATTTTATATATACAATATATATGCCAAAAATTCCGAAAAATTGTGAATAATTCAAAAATACAAAGAAATGGTATAAATAAAAGTCCTATTATTTTATAAAAATAAAAATGTGATTTTTGTGGGGTTTTTAACACCCACTAGGGCCTGGAAAAGTCATTTTTCGCAAAACAAGAAAATTTCTAAAATATGTAGATGTTCAAAATAACACAATGGTACAAGCCGTTTTATGAAAAATAAAGCCCATTATTTTATTTGAAATGTCAGTTATAAAATTATAGTTCAGGTCTTATAACTTTTAATGCGAAAGCTGTAAATTCAAAATAAAATATCCGTAAAATATCCTGAAAATACCCGGAAGATACAGACTATACATTGCACCTAACAGTTAGGGTTTTATAGCTAATTACACATAAATAACATATTAAAACACATAATTTATTATAAATACAATATAATACATGCGTAATTTCCCAGGCGTTACACTTTGTCTCCGGGCTCGAATTACAAATCTTTCCGGTCTTGATCTGCATACTTCTTTTATCGATCTTGAGCAGCAATTAACCTTTTACGAATCACTTCCACCTTCTCTTTCGTTTGTTGAACTAGCTCTTGGCCAATTAGTTTGCGCTCACCGACCTCGTCCCAAAATGTAGGGGATCTGCATTTTCTTCCATACAACGCTTCATATGGCGGCATGCCAATACTCGCGTGATAACTATTGTAGTAGAAAAACTCAATCAACGGCAGATGATCATCCCAATTTATTTTGAAATCCAGTGCACAAGTTCTCAACATATCCTCGATCGTTTGAATTGTCCTTTCACTTTGTCCATCAGTCTGCGGATGATACGTCGTGCTCATTTTCAATTTAGTCCCCAAATGATCATGAAATTGTTGCCAAAACCTCGAGTTAAATCTCAGATCTATATCAGACACGATAGACACTGGAACTCCGAGACGCATCACAATCTCGTCCAAATACAATTTGTAACACCCCCAAATCCGGGGTCGGGGATCCGGGTTGTCACGAGTTCCATTTCCCTTAATAACACTTAATCTTAATAAATAATCAACTACTGCGTACTGTGACCCCACAATTTACACACACACACACCACAAGTTATAGTCTCAGAGATGAATAGCAAAAATAACACAAGTCAGTTTATTCCACAATTATAAGTCGTTATACCTCGAAAGGGTTTCTGAATAAATTTACATTCCTTGCCATTATTACAATTCATATAGATACATAAGTCTGGGGCATCAAAAATTGAAATCCTAGCCTATTGGTAATTCCTACCTCAGCTACTGCGGCATCAATGCCTCCAGAAAACTACGAAACGTTTCCTAACCGCTTGCGAATTGAGAACTTGGTCCTATTCATCTTTTCTATCTGTTGTTGTAACACCCCCAAATCTGGGGTCGGGGATCCGGGTTGTCACGAGTTCCATTTCCCTTAATAACACCCAATCTTAATAAATAATCAACTATTCTGTATTGTGACCCCACCATAAACACACACACCACAAGTTATAGTCTCAGAGATGAATATCCAAAAATAATCACAAGTCATTTTATTCCACAATTATATGCCAATACACCTTAAAAGGGTTTTTGAATAAATTTACATTTCTTTGCCATTATTACAATTCATAAATATACATAAATCTGGTTCATCAATAGTTGAAAACCTAGCCTATTGGTAGCTCCTACCTCAGCTACGGCGGCATCAACGCTTCCAGAAAACTGCGGAACATTTTCTAACCGCTTGCGAATTGGAAGCTTGGTCCTGTTCATCATGTCTAGCTGATGTTGTGTGATGAAAGAAGAAAGCAAGGGTGAGCAACAAGCCCACCAAAATAATATGTATAATGATTTACAATATATGAGCATTCTCATAGTACTCATGAAAGTCTTGGTCAAGAAGAAATGAACCAAGTTTGATATCTTACCGCGTACATATATCCTTTTCACAATCTTTGAAATCCTCTGATATGTATAATATACATAGAGTTCCCGTTTATAACTGTATAAAATATCGTTACAAGGTGATCTCATATATCTAACCTTGTCTCAACATTTTTCCGAAAATCTTTGACATGCACAAGATAATCATTTACTAGATATAAGTTTAAAAGATAAAGTTACAAGATACTCCAATATACTTATATCCGAATACTACTTGAACTACCACCGTTCAAGTTATAATCAGTTTCAAAAGTTCATCACCCAGATGAGACTACAAGATAAGACTTGAATAGATTCAATTCTTGAAATATCATTATAAATAATGAAGTTACGAGATACTTCATTAAGTCCCGATATATATATATACACCTATATATATACATTTCATACACTCCTTGAAAACCTCTGTTATGAAAATTATAAACAGAGTTGCAATATCCAATGAATTTTGGAAAGGAGAAAACCTTGGCATAAACCTGATATCTTGCTGATCAGGCAAAGATACCAATAAGTAACCTTTTCTACTAGTAGATGGATGAATCCCCCACCGGTCATCACCCTGGCCACATAAGGACCTTGTGCTGGACCGCCACCCGGCCTCTTACGCGTTGATGGACTGCCACCCAGCCACTTACACTTTCATGGACGCTCACTGAGCCCATGTTGCTTATGCCGACTCAATAGATGGACTTACTTCCTGAATGTTGGGTAAGTAATCAATTCATTTATCAAAACAGCAACCTCATTGCGAATGTAAAATACACCACTGAGCCGGATCCCTCAAGTTTTGAGCGAGTATTTAATTCCCCTTCGAAAGGAAGATCTTAACTATAAAAATGAGTTTTGGGATCCGCTCTAACTTTTAAAATCATTTTGAAGATTCGAAAACATTTTTAAGAATGTGATAGGGATAAATAAATTATGATAGTATAATTTATTTACTGCAAGGTGTGGGCTGCTAGGCCCAATAAAAAGATATATGATACTCAGACCAGAAAGGTTAAGCCTGATAGACCAGATCAGGCCCGATGAAATAAAGAAGGCCCAAAAGCCCTGATTATTAATTAATTTCGTAATTAATTAATAAGGGAAAAATCAGCTATTGAGAAGAGTCCCGATAAGGATATAAATCCTTATAGATTAGCCTCAAGGGGACCTAAAAGGATAAGGAATCAGTTTCCTACTATCTAGGACTCCAAAGTCCATTCTAATTATGAGACTTACTCACCAAGTCTCCTATACCAAGTCCAATTCAAGGACTCCCAACATCTATATAAGGGGTCTCACCCCCACCAATCAGAACTACGTTTTTTGACTTGATCCTTGGCAATCAGCAAGGTACGTATGCATCTTGTTAAGGCAGATTGAGTCACGAAACACAAGAGCAGTCAAATCGAGCCTCGAAGCTCATGTTCCTTAGTGCTAAATACAGCAATTATATATATTAGTTTTTAATCCATAACATTTGGCGCCGTCTGTGGGAAGACACAACAACAACCATGATGAGAACACGGAGAACAATTAGAGCTCTAGAGGAAGGAACACCATCAGAGACAACCCAGGTGATTTCGTCAACCGTGGAGGTTCCTCCCCATTCAACTTATGCATCTACTCAGGGGGAAGCCCAGACAGGGGCAACTCAACCTCAGCTACAAGGGACAACTCCCGCGACTATTCAAGGTCCGAATCCTCAAGTTCAACAAGTACATATACCTGTGAATTCTCGACCCGTCGGGTATGAATATTCAACTATTGTTACTACTAACCCCCCTTATGGGATGCCCCTTCACCCTGAGGTTGGAGGAAGCGGATATGCTGGGCGAAGCGAAGCACGAGGGTAGTCGCCCCCCTATATACGAGGTTTGGGTCCTATCCCTGAGGATCGGGAATTTTCTGGTCCTTATACTGAGAGAGACTCTCAATCTTCGGATGATGAAGTGGCCCCGAGAAGGAGGCGTCCTGGAAAAGAGCCAATAGCCAATGGAAGGCAACGCCCCCAAAGCACCCCAGGGGCGAATCCCCAAGAAGTGCAGGAAAGGATCAGGGCTCATGAGGCTGAAATCCAAAGGCTGAGGCGTGATTTGGAGGCTCACCAGGCCACCAGACCCCAGATACCTCCTAGGGGGAGAAATCATCCTCCTGTCATAGACCTGGATGGTCCGGTAAGAAGAAGGGTTGTTGTCCCAAGAACTGATCCAAGCAATCTCCTTCCCCTTGGAGATCCTGATGATCCAACTCCACCCTTCACAGAAGAGATAATGAATGCCCATATCTCAAGGAAATTCAAGATGCCCACTATCAAAGCCTATGATGGCACGGGAGACCCCGCTAATCATGTTAGGACATTCTCTAATGCACTACTGCTGCAACCCGTGAATGATGCTATAAAGTGTCGGGCCTTCCCTCAAACCCTGTCGGGTTTGGCTCAAAGATGGTACAGTCGCCTGCCCCCAAATTCTATTGGATCGTTCAGAGAATTAAGTCAGGCTTTTATTAAGCAATTCATCAGTGGAAGAGTCCATGAGAAAAGTTCAGCATCTCTTATGAGTCTTGTGCAGGGAGCTAAGGAATCCTTGAGAGATTACCTGAATCGTTTTACAAAGGAGGCTTTAAAAGTCCCAGACCTTGATGATAAGGTAGCCATGATAGCACTGCAACAAGGAACTAGGGATGAGTTTTTCAAGATGTCCTTGGCCAAACGTCCCCCTGAAAATATGTTGCAACTCCAAGAGAGGGCAGGGAAGTATATCAAGGTTGAAGAAAGCATGAGGAAGACCGTAGTAAGTAATGAGCCCACTGGAGGCAAGAAATGAAAAACTGATCTGGAGTATATCGCTAAGGACAAATATCCTAGAACCGAACAAAACCCTGATTCAACCCCCAAGAAGGGAGGACCTGGGCAAAAGTTCACTGAATACGCTAAGCTGAGTGCTCCTAGAAGTCAGATTTTGATGGAGATTGAGAAAGATAGAGATATTCGTTGGCCTAAGCCCTTGAAGGCTGATCCCGCCAAGCTAGATAAGAGCAAGTATTGCAGGTTTCACAAGGATGTTGGCCATGACACCGATGAGTGTAGGCAATTGAAAGATGAAATTGAGTTTTTGATTCGAAAAGGAAGGTTGAACAAGTATACTGGAGATGGAGGGGACAGAAACAATAATGGAAGGAAGAACTTTGAAGATCGTAGGAGGGACCAAGACGATCAGGGGCGGAATCCCCAACCTAGAGGGCCGGTTATAAATGAAATTTTTGGAGGACCACGACGTCCTCGAGGACCTGTGATAAACACGCTCTTTGGATGTCCAACTGCTGCTGGATTGTCCAAAAATTCCAGAAAGGCATACACCAGGGAGGTTATGCATATTGTTGGAGAAGCCCCGAAGAGGGCCAGGACAGAAGTACCATTGGCTTTTGATGATTCCGACCTAGAGGGTGTGAAGTTTCCCCATGACGACCCGCTGGTCATAACACCGATAATAGGAAATAGGCCGGTTAAGAGGGTCCTTGTGGATAATGGTGCTTCTGCGGATATCTTGCTCCACAACACCTTTCTAAGGATGGGGTATAACGACTCCCAGTTGACACCAACCGACATGTCGATATATGGATTTGCTGGAGTAGAATGTCCTGTGGAAGGGATAATCAAATTGCCGACCACCATAGGTACGGAGCCAAGGCAAGCAACGCAGATGCTGGATTTCGTGGTGGTAAAGGCTAGTTCAACTTATAATGCTATCATGGGGAGAACAGGGATACATGCCTTCAAGGCAGTCCCCTCTTCCTACCATTCAGTCATGAAGTTTCCCACCCGAAACGGGATTGGAGAAGAGAGAGGAGATCAAAAAATGGCTAGAAGCTGTTATGTGGCCTCTTTGAGGGCAGATGGAGTCGGGGGGTAGGTTCTTCCTATTGAAGATATGGATGTTCGAGAAAATGATGAGAATAGAGGAAGGCCAGCAGAAGAATTGGTTTCGGTTCCTTTAGACCCCGAGAATCCTGAAAGGATGACTTTCATTGGAGCCACATTGGAAGAGCCCCTTAGAGGGAAGTTGGTAAAATTTTTGCAAGAAAATATTGATGTGTTTGCTTGGTCAGCAGCTGATATGCCAGGCATAAACTCGGGGCTGATTACTCATAAGTTGAACGTGGATCCAAGCCGGAAGACAGTGAAACAAAAGAAAAGAAATTTTGCCCCGGAAAGACAAGAGGCTATAAAACAGGAAGTAGAAAAGCTCTTAGAGGCTGGTTTCATTGAGGAGATTCAATTTCCGGAGTGGTTAGCAAACCCTGTAATGGTGAAGAAGGCTAATGGAAAGTGGAGGATGTGTATAGACTTCACTGATCTAAATGATGCATGCCCCAAAGACTGTTTTCCGTTGCCGAGGATTGATACTTTGATTGATGCCACTGCTGGACATGAGATGCTGAGTTTCATGGATGGATTTAGCAGATACAACCAGATCAAAATGCATAAGGATGACATTCCAAAGGTATCATTCATCACTGACTTTGGTGTTTAGTGTTATCTTGTTATGGCGTTTGGTCTCAAGAATGCAGGAGCCACCTATCAAAGGTTGGTAAACAAAATTTTTAAGGATCTTATCGGTAAGACTATGGAAGTCTATGTTGATGACATGTTAGTCAAGAGTCTAGTAAAGGCTGATCACAAAACCCATTTGAGAAAAGCTTCTGAGGTCCTGAGGTACCACAAGATGATGTTGAATCCTACGAAGTGTGCTTTCGGAGTAGGATCTGGAAAATTCTTGGGATTGATGGTCTCAAAAAGGGGAATTGAGGCTAACCCCGATAAAATAAAGGCGATCCTGGACATGGAACCACCAAAAACTATCAAGGATGTTTAGAAGCTCACAGGAAGGGTTGCTGCGCTAGGACGATTCATCTCCAAGTCAGGAAAAAAGTGCTTGTCATTCTTCAAGTCACTAAAGAACATCAAAGACTTTGTATGGAGTGAGGAAAATCAACAGGCATTTGAAGAGTTAAAGAAGTATATGGGCCAGGCCCCGTTGTTGGCCAAGCCAATTCTGAGTGAAGTTTTATTCTTGTACTTGGCTGTTTCAGAGAGCGCCTTGAGCGCGGTATTGGTTAAGGAGGAACTGAAAGTCCAGAAACCCGTATACTATGTCAGCAAAATTTTGCATGGTGCTGAATTGAATTATTCAACTATTGAGAAGTTTGCTCTAGCCTTGGTAATGGCTTCGAGAAAACTGCGTCCATACTTTCAGGCTCATCAGATTGAAGTGCTGACAAATCAACCACTGAGAAATATCATTCACAGTCCCAAGGCAAGTGGGAGATTGATTAAGTGGGCAATAGAGCTGGGAGAGTTCGATCTCAAGTATAAGCCACGTACGGCAATAAAAGCCCAGGCACTAGCTGACTTTGTGGTGGAATGTACTATACCCAACCAAGAAGTTGGGCCATACCTCAAGACAAGGGAGTCGATAATGGGGGCAAAGAGAAGGATGAGAAAGAATATTGGGTTCTCTATTTTGATGGAGCATCAAAAACAAACTCCAGTGGAGCAGGGTTGGTTTTG
Source organism: Apium graveolens (assembly GCF_009905375.1). NCBI lineage: Eukaryota > Viridiplantae > Streptophyta > Magnoliopsida > Apiales > Apiaceae > Apium > Apium graveolens. Next base: position 128,657 of record NW_027417858.1, on the reverse strand, counting down.
CAAAGCCCTGATGGGTTCTTGATTGAGTATGCTATGAAGCTAGACTTTCCAACCACAAATAATGAGGCAGAATATGAAGCCCTGATAGCTGGCCTTGGTCTAGCTGGGACACTTAGAGTCAAAAACTTAAAGGTCCGTGGAGACTCAAAGCTGATCATATCCCAGGTAAAGGGAGAATTTGAGGCAAGGGATGATACGATGGCTAAGTATGTACGCCTAGTAAGGGCTGTGATGACCCAATTTAATGAATGCCATGTTGAACACATTCCAAGGGAAGAAAATGTTAAGGCAGATGTGTTATCAAAGTTTGCTTCGTCTGAGATTGAAGAAAGTTCAGGAAGTGTGTACTTCCGTGTTTTGAAGACACGAAGCATAGATGTTAAGCTAGTGGCTCCCATAGGCTTGGGGACATCATGGATTGATCCCATCAAGGCTCACATTCAGACCGGTTGGTTGCCAAGCGATGCAACTGAAGCACGGAAGTTAACTATTCGAGCACTAAGGTACTCTTTGATATATGGGATTCTGTATAAAAGATCTTTCGTGGTTCCTTACTTGAGGTGTCTCAGGCCCGATGAGGCACGCTTGGCTCTTGAAGAAGTGCATGAAGGTATTTGTGGACAACACTTGGGGGGCAGGGCCTTGGCTCATAAGATAACCCGTTTAGGCTTCTATTGGCCAGAAATGATGGCTGATGCCAAAGAATATGTGAAGAAGTGTGATCGCTGTCAGAAGCATGCACCAGTTGTTAGACAACCCCCCGAGATGCTGACCTCTATCAACTCGCCTATTCCCTTTGCTATGTGGGGGATGGACATTCTAGGGCCTTTCCCTATGGCCACGACACAAAGGAAGTTTCTAATTGTAGCCATTGATTATTTTACCAAGTGGATTGAAGCCAAACCCTTGGCCAAAATTACAACTAAGCAGGTTGCACAATTCCTGTGGGAAAACATTATGTGCCGATATGGAATTCCCCGTATCCTCGTCACTGACAATGGAACACAATTCAACAACGAGGAATTTAAGAAGTATTGTGAAGAAAATGAAATTGAGTTACGGTTCACCTCTGTGGCTCACCCACAAGCTAATGGGCAAGCAGAAGTAGCAAATCGAATAATCCTGGATGGATTAAAGAAAAGGATCGAGAAGTCAAGAAATAATTGGGTGGATGAGATACTTCCCATATTATGGGCCTATAGGACTACCTGTAGAGTCACGACAGGAGCAACTCCCTTCATGTTGGCATATGGGGCAGAAGCAGTAGTTCCAGTAGAGATATCACATTCCTCTCCAAGGATTCAGGCTTTCAATGCAGAAGAAAATGAGGAAGGGCAGAGGTTAGCCCTGGATCTGATCGATGAAGTGCGAGATACGGCACATGCAAAGATAGTAGAATATCAGAAAAAGGCTTCATTCTACTACAACCTAAGGGTTAAAGAAAGGTTTTTTAAACAAGGCGATCTAGTCTTGAGGAAGATAAAAGCATCTGGTGTAGGACAAAAAGGGAAGCTTGCCCCGAATTGGGAAGGGCCGTACAGAGTCAAGAGTGTTCAAGGTAGAGGAACCTACAAGCTAGAGACTATGGATGGTTTTGAAGTCCCGAGAACTTGGCATGCACAAAACCTGAAGGTTTACTATGTGTAGGGCAGCCGGATACGATTCTCACTCGTCAGGATGGCAAGTAGGTTGAAAAGCACCTTGAAGTTTTGCTTGCTTAGGATTTATATGTTTTAGTTTTATTACTTGTGTAAGGGACGAATCCCAGACAATTTTATGAAATTCATGAGTTCTTCAAAGTATGTTTGTGGCCTGACAAATAAAAACCAAATGCATGGATGCAAGCATGAAAGGTGATAAATAAAATAGATCTGATAGATATTACAAAAGTTCGATAAATAAAGTCTTGAAAATAGGATAAAACAAGCCACGCAGGGCTGAAAAAGCTCTAAGGAGCTGAAGTACCCTCGGCATCCATATCATCATCCTCTCCGCTCTCGCTGGATGTCTCTGTCGTCTCGGAGGAGGAGGAAGAGCTATCGTCATCAGCAAGTCTGGAAGAAGACTCGGGAGGAGGAAGGAGTGGATCCTGAGGAACATGACCCGAGACAACTACTCGGGTACGAAACCTTTGCAGCAAAGCCTCGTCATCAGGGCAGACATAGTCCGCCGGGTTAATATCAGGACAAGCCTCGTTCACGGTCCCAAGGGCCGTGTCCCAACCAGTCCTAAAAAACCCGGGAAAGACTGAATCATCCCTAATCCTCATGGATTGGGCAAACTCCTCCGAGTCCAGATAGTTGTCTATAGCTTTATCCTTCTCCGCCCGAAGTACCACCAGCTCGGCGTTAGACTCTCTGAGTTCTTCCTCCCTGCGCTTGAGCTTCTTCTCCAGGGTAGCATACTTCTTCTGTTGCCTCCTGAGGGCATTATCGGCCTTATCAGAAGCCCGCTTCCATGACTTGGCTTGCCTCACAGCGCCTTGAAAGTAGGCGTTAGACTGAAACAAAGCAATTAACAAAGTATAAGGCAAGAAAATGCTACAAGAACGAAAGATAAGTTCAAAAAAGAGAAGGCATACCGAAGCCAGAGACTGAGCTCCCATGAGCTTAATCCTCTCAAGATCAGGGGTGGCCACCACATCAGTAAAGTCCTTGGGAGTCACGCTATGGTAGGACCAATCCCATGCATGCTTCGTGGATCCAACCACGGTGTCCCCTCGGCGAAATCCCCAGAGAGGCTGGAAGGCGCCTGTAACAGCAGCAGCAGGAACAGCAGCAGTGATGGGAGCGTTGTGGCCCTCAGCTACTTCAGCTGAAGCCTCCCCCATAGGCTCCTTGTGTTTTCTCAAGAAACTAGGCTCCGTGGCCTTCCCTCGGGTATCTAGGCCTGCAAGACGGGCTTTTTTCATCCTAGCAGTCTCTTCAACGAGAGGTACGTTGTCCTCGTTGATCTCCTTAGCAGCTGCAAAACAAATCAAAAGACAAAATAAGTGATGTTAATAATGCATGAAACGAAATAAAGATGATAAGGGAAGAAAAATACCCTGTTGAGAAACAGAGGATAGTCCCACGTGAATGAGGGAGAAGTCCTCTAAAAGAGTCCAGCTGGTGGTAGTGCCATCGTCCTGAGTAAGACCATTATAAATAATAGTTTCCTCAGGAGTTAAGTGAATGGATTTGAGGCTACCATCACTGACCTTCCCGAAGGAAGATCGGAAAAGTGTGCCCCAGTCACCATTCTCCCAACGTAACCCAACGAAACTATTCCTCCAATTTTGATTGTTATCAGGATTAGAGGCGCTGTTAAAGATATGTTTACTTTTGGGCCTTTGCTTGACATAGACCCAGCCACAGATACTAGAAGAGCTATTGTAACACTGAAAGACCTTCCTAAAAACAGCTACAGAAAGAGGAAAGCCCTCCCTAAGGCAGCAAACCATAAAATATAAAATGTTCCTCCAGGCGTTTGGAGGAAGCTGACACGGGTTGATTTGTAAATCAGCTAAAAGATGAGGAATAAAAGGGTGGAAAGGAAACCTAAGCCCCCAGCATTAAGGGCATCTGTGTAAATGAAGAGAGTGTCGGGTCTCCAGTGGCAAGTACGGTCACCACCAGAGACTGGAACTAATCTAAGAGGAGGAAGGACGTTATAACGGGCATTTAGTTTATCGAAATCTATGTTGTGCCAAGTATTACAATGATTAAAGGAATCGAGATGTGCAGTGGAGGGATATTCATCCCCCCTAGTGTTAATCATATCGATTAAAGACATATATGAAGAACGGATCACGATATCCCTACCTCGTTTTGAAGTCGAGGCTATCTTTGCCGCCCTCTCGGAACTCTTGTCAGCCATTTATGAGCTGGAAAAAGCCTGAAGCTGGAAAACTAAGGGAAGGGATTTGAGAAAGGAAATGCTAAAAGCTAAGGGAAGAAAGGAAGGGGAGAAAGTTTGAGATGAAATGAAGGGTGAAGAGTGAAGAGTGTGAAGTGAATGTACACTCCCCCCACCTATATATAGGAAGAAAAAGTGGATAATGGGCCTTAAAAAGCCCATTTGGGCCCAAAAGTTGGAAGGTTCTGGAATTATCCAGGAAATTTCTGGAAAATTCAAGAGAATTCTAGCAAAAATCAGAAGAAAACTTGAGTTTTTTTGAAGAAACTGGAAGAATCCAGAAAAATCCAGAAGAATTTGGAGCTTGGGCTTAAAACAAAACACAGTTGAACAAAATACAAGCCTAGAAAAAGGCCCAGCTAAGTGAAGATGGCCCAAGTAAAAGCCCAGGTAAAAAGAGGGGCATGAATGAGGCCCAAAAGAAAAAGGGGTAGCCCAGTTGAAAGTACTAGGCCCAAAGATTAGCCCAATAAGAACCAAGCCCAGGAAAGGGCCTAAATAATTGATGTGGGAGGCCCAGAGATCAGCCCAGGTTTAAGGGCCCAAATCTATGTGTATATTCCTGACCTGTTCGACCAGAAAACACAAAGAAGTCCTGTTTGAATGGCTTGAGCTCGAAATCATGTCGATCAGGGTAAATAAAGGGCTTAATTCGACCAGGACCAGGATCAACTCGACCAGAAAATACAAAGAAATCCTGATCGAAGCTCCTGAGGTCGAAATCCTGTCGATCAAGGTTAAAAAAGAGGCTTAATTCGACCAGAATTGAGACCCATTCGACCAGGAAACACGAAGGAATCCTGATCGAAATCATTGAGGTCGAAATTCTGTCGACCTGGGCAACAAAAGAAGCTTAATTCGGTCAAAAAGCAAGAGTCCTGACCGAAAGGGGAGAAAATTCCTAGTCGACCAAAAAAAAAAAAGAAAAAAGGGGGAGAAAATCCTGGCCGAAATTCGACCAGGAATTGAGGTCGAAGACATCCTGCTCGAAACCCTGTCGACCAGGGCAATATGAAGGTTAATTCGACCAGGATCCTGGTCGAATGGATTCCTGGTCGAAATCTGTATAAAAAAAAGGGAAGAAAAAAGAAGAAAAAGGGAAGGAAAAATTCTTGGAAAATTACAGAAAAATAAGGAAATTCCTTAAATAATTTCTGAAAAATACTAATATTTTCAGGAATAAGGAATAAATCCAGGAAAAATAAGGAAATTCCTTAAATAATTTCTGAAAAATACTAATATTTTCAGGAATAAGGAATAAATCCAGGAAAAATAAGGAAATTCCTTAAATAATTTCTGAAAATTACTAATATTTTCAGGAATAAGGAATAAATCCAGGAAAAATAAGGAAATTCCTTAAATAATTTCTGAAAAATACTAATATTTTCAGGAATAAGGAATAAATCCAGAAAAATAAGGATAAATCCCAGAAATTAGGGAAAAATCCAGAAAAATAAGGATAAATCCCAGAAGTTAAGGGAAAAATCCAGAAAATTAAGGAAAAATTCCAGAAAATTAGGGAAAAACCCAGAAATTAAGGGAAAAATTCCTGGAAATTAAGATAATTGTAAATATGTAGGTCGCTCCACACTTTACGGAAAAACGAAACCCTGTAAGGGAACGAATAGATTTAACTTCTGCGAAACCTAATCAATGTTTCCCAAAAGTTGGGGGGCAAATGATAGGGATAAATAAATTATGATAGTATAATTTATTTACTGCAAGGTGTGGGCTGCTAGGCCCAATAAAAAGATATATGATACTCAGACCAGAAAGGTTAAGCCTGATAAACCAGATCAGGCCCGATGAAATAAAGAAGGCCCAAAAGCCCTGATTATTAATTAATTTCGTAATTAATTAATAAGGGAAAAATCAGCTATTGAGAAGAGTCTCGATAAGGATATAAATCCTTATAGATTAGCCTCAAGGGGACCTAAAAGGATAAGGAATCAGTTTCCTACTATCTAGGACTCCAAAGTCCATTCTAATTATGAGACTTACTCACCAAGTCTCCTATACCAAGTCCAATTCAAGGACTCCCAACATCTATATAAGGGGTCTCACCCCCACCAATCAGAACTACGTTTTTTGACTTGATCCTTGGCAATCAGCAAGGTACGTAGGCATCTTGTTAAGGCAGATTGAGTCACGAAATACAAGAGCAGTCAAATCGAGCCTCGAAGCTCACGTTCCTTAGTGCTAAATACAGCAATTATATATATTAGTTTTTAATCCATAACAGAATGTTTGGAGTAATGATGATTTAATAAAGTAAATCAGTCCCGATATATTAGAAAATATCTGAATATTATCATTTAAATAATATTCCCATAAGGATAATTTTTATAAAAATAATCGAAGTAGAAGTGTTAAATCTCATACTTGAAATGAATATTAAATAACCAAAGATATACTTATACGAAAGTACTATCTTTATTTGAATAATCAAAAGTAAATTTGATTATCGAAACATTATTCTTTAACAAAATAAAGAATATTATTTAATAAAATAAGCGGAGTCATACGCCCTCAAATGAATATTTAAAATAATATTCATTAATAAAATAAACGGAGTCATAAGTCCTCGAATGAATATTCAAATTAATATTCATTAATAAAATAAACGGAGTCATAAGCCTCCGAATGAATGTTCAAAATAATATTCATTAAATAATATAAACTGAGTCATAAGTCCTCGAATGAATATTCAAGTAATATTCATTAAATAATATAAAGTTATCGAATAAACCTTATTCGATTAATAGTTTTAAAAACTATATATATATATATATATATATATATATATATATATATTATACTCGGGAGCCTCGCCTCCCGGTTTTTAGAAAAAGTTCACCTTTTGATCCCCTATACTAAGGGTATACTCAAATACCGCTTATCTCTAGTATAGGTATTATGCAACTAATAAGCATTTGAACCAACAGATATATAAATCAAAAATACGAAACAGGCATGCATATATACCATATCACATGCTACAATATATCGCAAGAATTTGCTAATAACAAATATGCATTTATCACAAGATCATGCATATAGACATATACATCACAACAACATTTATACGGGTAGAAAACTTGCCTGAGCGACTGAGGGTTACAATTAGCTTGGGACGAGTCTGGTAACCTATAAACAACATATAAGTTGGAATTAAACCAAAGTCACTTATAAATCTATACTTTAACCAATTTAGACTCTAATGCTCGCTTTGCGCTTAACGATTCACTTAAGTCGCTCGAGTACCCTCGGCTCCACCATTTTTAATAAATTAACCATTACGAGTTTTAAGGCGATTCTTTCGCGAGTGTCTTACCAACTGCCTATTACACTTTACATAGATGTTTCATATTCCAATTAGTCTTTAAGGTCTTTAACCTATGTTTCAAAGTAAGGCGAGGGGTAATGGTTCGTTCGTGAAACGTCGTTACTTAAAACGACCGTTTCTCCTAAACCGTACATCGGAATCAAACGAACCACATATCAAAACGAAGCTCGTAACATGAACTATCTAATCATGGCAATGGTCAAAACCTAGCAGGGAGTTCTCGGGTCCTAATGTTAAGAACAAAACAGCCTAAAGTAAATCGGACATTACGACGGCTATGTTTACGCGATTTCCCAAATTTAAAACACTCCAATTCAACCCACAATCAATCCACAATCACAACCCAATAAAAACTCCATCCATACTACATCATAACAGCCCCAACAACTCAATATTAACAATTTATACTTATTCTTAAACTTGAATTTAACTACACTTAAGTTCATTAATCAACAATCCAAGAACTACCACTCCAAAACTTCACAAAATCAACTAATCTCTACATTTACAACTAGCAAACCTCTCATGAATTATAACAACAAAACTAAACCTAATTACGCAAATAAAGTTAGGTTTTGGAGGGGTTATACCTTCCTTGGAGAGTGGATAATCAAGAGAATGGCTTGGAATCACCCTTAAAGTCCTTATCCAAGCTTAATCTAAACAAAACTTCAAGAACAAAAAATTTAGTTCTTGAAAAACACTATTCACCATCTTCTTCCATGATTTTTAGGAAGATATTGTGAATGATTTAGGAGCTCAAACTTATAGGATATCCATAACTATGCATAAGGAGTCTTAGATAATTACCTTGTAATTTAACAAAGCTTGGAACTATGATTTTGATTTTCTTGCTTTGGAAAAGAAGAAGAAGCCGAGAGCAAGGTGAAGAAAATGAAACGATCTTTGTGTTTTGGGTGAAATGATTGTTGGTTGGTTGTTTTTAGCTTGATTTTGGTTAATTACCTTTTTAACCATGAACTTTGTGTGGTTTTAAATCAACCACACCTCCTTCCCCCTTATGTCATGCTTATGTCACCTTGTTATGTCATCATCCCTTACTTGCCCTCTTCTTATTGGTTTGATGACATCATCCCCACTAATCTCTTTGATTAGCTTTTAATTATTTGGCTAATGACCACTGATCTGTTATACGGTTCGCTTAACTTTCGTTTTCGTTTATCGTTTGAGAGATCATACCCGTGATCTTATTACTTAGGTTCCCTTAACCTTTCTCAATACATTATATTCCTTTTATGATCCTCTATTAAAATCCTTGAATTTAAATCCTTTTTATCCTGTTACCTTATACTCAATTCTTTCGATATCTGGTGGATTTTCGGGAAAAATCAAAGTGTTCGGATTTGGATTCTGACGATCTCTACATACACTTATATACCACATAGAGTACTAATAATATCCCAGAAGATCAATAAAAGAACCCCTACATAGTGTGGCATGAAAAGTTTTCTTATTCAGCATAATCAGCAAAACACTATTCAAAAGGGTTTCAAAAATTCCAAAAATTGGGGTTATTACAGTTGTTGTGTGATGAAAGAAGAAAGCAAGGGTGAGCAACAAGCCCACCAAAATAATATGTATAATGATTAACAATATATGAGCATTCTCATAGTACTCATGAAAGTCTTGGTCAAGAAGAATTGAACCAAGTTTGATATCTTAATGCGATGAAGTCGCAAAATATTCAGTATATATACATATATACTTTTCAAAATCTTTGAAATCCTCTGCCATGTATAATATACACAGAGTTCCAGTTTATAACTGTATAAAAATATCGTTACAAGGTGATCTCATATATCTAACCTTGTCTCAACGTTTTTCTGAAAATCTTTGTCATGTATAAGATAATCATTAACCAGATATTAGTTCAAAAGGTACGAGATACTCCATGTGATGACCTCAACCCCGGGGTCAGGAGTTGACGTCATCAACAACAATAATAACAATAATAATTTAATCCAAAACATTGATAATACATAACTACGACCCCTTTACCAAGACCTTTTCCAGGTTTAAGTATGACTTAGGTTACTCAACTAATACAACCCGAATTACCTTACACAATCCTGATCACTAATTTAATGCAGCAACTCAACAGACCTCATCTGGTCTGAGCACAACTACCTCAGAGGAGTCTGACTCGAAAGGAGCTGGAACTCTACCCTGACTATCGCGCAAGAATCTCCTAAGCATCTGCAATACATATAAAATATTCTGGAAGGGTGAGCAATTACTTGCTCAGCAGCACCACTATATGAATAACAAGTAAAACAGTTTAAAGTAAAGCAGTTATAGGAACAGAATTCATATCTTGTCAGAAACATGTAAAACAGGTATAAACTGGATATCAAAACTAGCATGCTCTGTAAAACAACAACATCAGTAGTGTGCTGTGCATAAATACCAGAGAATAATTCTAGCATGCCATTTTCATTTCCAAATCCGCTATATCAACTACTCATGCCCTTACGGGAATCACACAAAACCAAATCAGATACATAGCGGATATGTGAATACAGCTGATCAGGCTATCAACACCAGACGGCTCTAACTGCCATCACATTTACCTGTTCCGGAACTCAGAGACTAGCTAGGTCTCTGACCTGCTGGACTAATCGGTTTTATAGTGCGCGCAACCGAATTAGCCTCTTACGCCACCTCAATAGGCCTACTGTGGCCCCATTGTATCCCATATCTGACCGTTTTATCCAGTTTTCAAAACACGTGTACCTATCTCAATTTCAAAATCCTTTATTTAACCAGCACACATATAAAATCCATTTCGCAAATCATTCCTTTCGAGATAGGTACCTTTCGAAGTTATTTCTCCCCAAAACAATTTGAAAACAGTGATTTATAACTACAGGGGATACGTAACTTAAAACGTTTTTGTTCCATTACGAGAATAAAACATTTAGCTATTCATATGCACTGAACCATAAAAGAATGGTAAGGGGTACTTGCTTTGCAGAGCGTTACGACTATCACTGACTGTTTCTGATAAACTTGAACGTTCGGGCTCTCATGGAAAAATGATTGTCTCACTAGAAGACATCCCTGCTTCACAGCAATCTATCTCAAGATAGTATCCAAGATTCTCAAGGTTCTTCGCTTGGAAACCTCGAGGCACTTGCCGACTGATCACTAGATTATCTTAGTTCGATATCAATTCTTGAGTTCTTCGATTAGAACCTACAGAGCCGAAATACCCTACGTTAGACGTCTAGGTATGCTTGACATATCCTCGATACCAATTCTACCCAACGATATTCGAACCCGACTCGTAATTATATACATTATTACAATACAATAACACATCCAACAGTTAGGGTTCACGTTTCAAAATCGTTTTAGTGTTCGTTCTCAGAAAATACGCATACTCGTCACTTACGAAATTAGGGTTATTACTTTGGCAAAATAGTTCAATACTACATACAATCCAGCTCCGCACAAAATATATAGATATATACCCAAATGTGTTACATATGACTAACCGTTTGGAATCTTGGTTTTGAGTTTTAACCTAGACTAGCAGAACCGAATTTATACTTAATTAATCGTTAGTAAGAATAACCAACCAACATAAGTTAGTAAGTTTATCTGAGTAATTGTTAATCAAATATAACTCAAGGTCGTACTAATCCGAGTTAGTACTCGTACCAAAAATTAAATTAAGAAACGTTATATCTATAATAATATAAGCAAACGACTCGATTGGTAAGTCCGATAAATATAAGAAACGTTCCCGAATTTTCGAAATAGTAATCTTTCGAAATCCGGACAGCACCTCCTCTATTTAGTGGACTACCAGTCGATCTCATATCGACACGAAAACCAATAATCAAATTCACAACATCAATAATCCAAAATCCAACCGATAACGCCACCAAACAATCAATACAATTCTAATCCCAACCAAACACACTACCCAACAAACTCGAAACTAATTATTTACAATTACTTTTATTCCAAATATTCTAAAAATAAAATTTATAATTCATTATTAGGCTCAAGAATCATCATTGCCAATAATCCGCCGGCTCAACGAGTTCATTGCCCACGACGGCATAATTCCGACGGTTCCCTTACGGGCTTCTTGTCGAATTCACCATAATTTTACAAACCCAAGATTTATCGATTCATATAATCATAGAAACAATAATCAGGTTTTTAAAAAAAATCGATTATCCAGAATCATGAAATTGATTCGCACAACACCGAACATAGAACAGGGACACACTGGAAACACGCACAGCAGCACGCGCGTGCCGGCCACCTCGCCGGAAAGATCACAGCGGCGGCCGGAGATAAGGAAGAGAACAACAGAGGAATACAGAACAACAAAAACCAGCACTCACAAACCGCATACACATATACTTACGAGTATATATATACACAGCAACCATCAGGGCAACCACCAGTCAAACCGGCGGTAACTCGCCGGAATAATAGGGCAAACGGCAATCACAGCATGTGTAACACCCCCAAATCCGGGATCGGGGATCCGGGTTGTCACGAGTTCCATTTCCCTTAATAACACCCAATCTTAATAATTACTCAACTACTCTGTACTGTGACCCCACAATAAATACACACACCACAAGTTATAGTCTCAGAGATGAACATCCAAAAATAACCACAAGTCATTTTATTCCACAATTATCTGCCAATACACCTTAAAAGGTTTTCTGAATAAATTTACATTTCTTTGCCATTATTACAATTCATAATTATACATAAATCTGGTACATTAGAAGTTGAAAGCCTAGCCTATTGGTAGTTCCTACCTCAGCTACGGCGGCATCAATGCTTCTAGAAAACTGCGGAACGTCTCCTAATCGCTTGCGAATCGGGAGCTTGGTCCTGTTCATCCTTTCTATCTGTTGTTGTGTGATGAAAGAAGAAAGCAAGGGTGAGCAGCAAGCCCACCAAAATAATATGTATAATGATTAATAGTATATGAGCCTTCTCATAGTACTCATGAAAGTCTTGGTCAAAAGAAATGAACCAAGTTTGATATCTTAATGCGATGAAGTCGCAAAATATTCAGTATATATACATATATACTTTTCAAAATCTTGGAAGTCCTCTTCCATGCATAATACACACAAAGTCCCAGTGTATAACTGTATAAAAAATATCGTTGCAAGGTGATCTCATATATCTAACCTTGTCTCAACGTTTTTTCTGAAAATCTTTGCCATTCATAAGACAATTATTAACTAGATATAAGTATAAGAGATGAAGTTACCAAATGCTTCACTACACTTATATCATTTATAAAGCTACTTGAACTACCACTGTTCAAAGTATAAAGAGTTTTCAACAGTTCATCACATAGATGAGACTACAAGACAAGATTTGAATAGATTAAATCTTTGAAATTCTATTAAAGGAAATGAAGTCATGATATACTTCATTACGTTCTGATATATATATATATATCCACATATACATCTTCTTCATACAATTTCCTGAAAACCTCTGTCATGCAAAGTATGAACAGAATTGCAATATCCAATAAATTTGGAAAGGAAAAGAATTTGGCATAAACCAGATATCTTGCTGATCAGGCAAAGATACCCATAAGTAACCTTTTCTACTAGTAGATGGACGAATTCCCCACTGGTCATCACCCTGGTCGTAATAGGACCTTATGCTGGACTGCCACTCAGCCACTTATGCATTTGATGGACTCCCACTGAGCCACTTACACTATCATGGACGCCCACTGAGCCCATGTTGCTTATGCCGACTCAATAGATGGACTTACTTCCCGAACGTTGGGTAAGTAATCAATTCATTTACCAAGACTGCAACCGTGTTGCGAATATAAAATACACCACAGAGCCGGATCCCTCAGGTTTTGAGCGAGTATTTAAATCCCCTTAAAAAGTAAGATCTTAAATATAAAAATGAGTTTTGGGATCCGCTTTAACTTTTAAAAATCATTTTGAAGACTCGAAAACACTTTAAAGAGTGTTTGGAGTAAAGCTGATTTAATAAAGTAAATCAGTCCCCAGAATATTTAGAAAATGTCTGAATATTATTATTTAAATAATATTCCCATAAAGAATAATCTTTATAAAAATAATTGAAGTAGAAGTATTAAAACTTATACTTGAAATGGATATTAAATAACCAAAGATATACTTATATAAAAGTACTATCTTTATTTGAATAATCGAAAATAAGTTTGATTATTTACACCTTATTCTTTAATAAAATAAAGAACATATCTCAGCAAATAATCGGAGTCATAGATCCTCAAATGAATATTCAAATAATATTCATTAAATAATATAAAAGAGTCATAAGCCCTCGAATGAATATTCAAAATAATATTCATTTAATATAAAGGAGTCATAAGCCCTCGAATGAATATTCAAAATAATATTCATTTAATATAAAGGAGTCATAAGCCTTCGAATAATATTCGAAATAATATTCAATAATAAAATAAAGTTATCGAATAACCCTTATTCGATTAATAGTTTTGAAACTATAACCATATATATATATAAATATATATATATACATATATACAAAATCTACTTGGGATCCTCGACTCCCGGTTTTAGAAAATGTTTTCACCTTTTGGGTCCCTATACTAAGGGTATATGTAAATTACCGCTATCCTCTAGCATAGGTATTATGCAACTATAAGCATTTGAACCAACAGATATATAAACCAAGAATATAAATCAGGCATGCATATATACCATATCACATGCTACAATATATCGCAAGAATTTGCTAATAACAAATATGCATTTATCGCAAGATCATGCATATACACATATACATCACCACAACAGTATAACGGGTAGAAAACTTGCCTGAGCGACTGGGGGTTACGAATGGCTCGGGACGAGTCTGGTAACCTATAAACAACAAGTAAGTTGGAATTAAACCAAGGTCACTTGTAAATCTATACTTTAACTAACTTAGACTCTAACGTTTGTTTTGCGCTTACTGATTCTCTTAAGTCACTCGAGTACTCTCGGCTCCACCATTTTTAATAATTTAACCTTTACGAGTTTTAAGGAGATTCCTTCGCGAGTGTCTTACCAACTGCCTAACACACTTACCATAAATGTTTCATACATTAATTAACCCTTTTTGGTCTTTAACCTATGTTTCAAAGTAAGGCGAGGGGAAAAGTTTCGTTCGCAAAACGCCGTTACTTGAAACGGTCGTTTCTCCTAAACCGTGCATCGGAATCAAACGAACTACATATCAAAACGAATCTCGTAACATGAGCTATCTAGAAATGGCAATGGTCATAATCTAGTAGGGGGTTCTCGGGTCCTAATGTTATGCACAAAAACAGTCTAAAGAAAATCGAACGTTACGACGACTATGTTTACGCGATTTCCCAATTTTAAACCATTCAAAACCATCCCAATTCAACCTCAAATCCAACATACAACCAACATCCATCCTTATCACATCATAACAACCCCAACCAATTCAATTTTAACATTCATACTTATGCTTAAGCTTAACTTTAACCATACTTAAGTTCTTTTAATCAAAACAACAACATTTACCATTCCATTTCACTACCATTTCAAATCCCAAACTCTAATCACAACAACAAGCTACAATATCACCCTACTAATCAAAATCATCTTATAATACATAGGAATCTAGGGTTTGGAGATGATATACCTTCCTTGAAGTGGTGGGGGAGCTAGGAAGCCTTAAGAAGCTTTGAGAAGTCTTAAGAATGCTTGGATCTTCAAGGAAAACAAGAAAAATTTCAAGTTAAAAACTTGAAAACACTATTCATTGTCTTCTTCTTTGATTAAATGAAGAAGATTGAGAAGGAATTAATGGCTTAAACTCATGATATAGCCCTAACTAAGCATAAAGATGATTAGGGAATTATCTTACCAATTTAGGATGCTTGGATCTTTGATTTTGAAATTCTTGCCCTTTAAAAAGCTAAAAAGCCGAGAGCAAGGATGAACAATGCCTTGGTTCTTTTTGATTTTGATGAAGAATGATTTTGTTTGGCTTGGTTGATTTGTTTTTGTGTTTGATTTAGTCAATTACCTTGTTGCCCTTGAATTTGTGTGGTTCTCATTCAACCACACCTCCTTCCTTCCCATGTCATGCTTGTGTCATCCTCATGATGTCATCCTCCCCTCCTTGTCCCCTTCTCATTGGTTGGGTGACATCATCCTCTCTAATCCCTTTGATTAACTTCCTAATTGTTTGCCTAATGACCGTTGATCTGTTATACGGTTCGCTTAACTTTCGTTTTCGTTTATCGTTTGAAGGATCATACCCGGGATCTTATTACTTAGGTTCCCTTAACCTTTCTCAATACATTATATTCCTTTTTATGATCCTCTATTATAATTCTTTAATTTAAATCCTTTTATCCTGTTACCTTATACTCAATTCTTTCCGTATCTATTGGATTTCCGGGAAAATCAAAGTGTTCGGATTTGGATTCTGACGATCTTTACATACACTTATATCCCATATAAAGTACTAATAAAATCTCAGAATATCCATATCAGAACCCCTACATAGTGTGGCATGAAAAGTTTTCTCATTCAGCTAAAACACTATTCACAAGGGTTACAAAAAGTTCAAAATTTTGGGGGTTATTACAGCATGGGGAAAGAGAGAGAAGTGGAAAGATGGAATTGAGAACACAGGTTAATCTCCCCCCCTCTGATTTCTGATGAAACCGAGAAAAAGGATAGAGGGAATTTTTGAGAGAACTCCCGAGAGAACAAGAACAGGGATAAAGTTAACCATGCTTATCTATTTTCCTGTTTATTGATACTGGCTTGCCTGAAAAGCTCCGCGAGAAAATACGCTATTTACAATTTAACGATCAAACTTCTGCGGATTAATTAATCCAAGACACTACCAACTTGATTTTAAAACATCGTAAATAATCCAAGGTTATAAAAAATAATTTTTTAATAATTTTTAATAATTTTTTAAAATATATTTAGATCGCACAAATTACCCGCATTTCACAATAAACGAATCAACGCGCGGGTGAAATTAATCCTGAAAATTCCCGAAATAGTTTTAAAATTCTCAGAATAATACGAACTTAATAAAATTTAAGTTTTATAATTTTTGAAGATTTCCATAATTAAATATGGATTTTACCATTAAACACATTCAGAAAATCATTTAAACATAAATAATTAATGAAATATTGATTTCTCCATTTTATAAAGTCCTAAAAGTAATTATTGAATTTATAAAGTCATAAAAACAAATTTTAGAGACAATCCAAGTATTTATGGAAATAAAACTACAATAATGCCATTTTAACAACGACACAAAATCATACAATTCATTAATTAACCATGTAATTCAATTCCATACACTTGTAATCACATACACATTGTGACAGAGTAATAACCCATTGACTGAACCCACACAAATTTTTTATTTAATTATATATTCGATAATTACACATTTAAATAATAATAAAAATATACGGGTCATTATATCCTTCCCCCTTAAAAAGATTTTGTCCTCAAAATCTGACTTAACTAAATAAGTGAGGATATTTGTCAAGCATATCTGACTCTAACTTCCCGGTAGACTCTTCTACTCAGGGATTTATTTATCTCATACTCACTACAGACATAATTTCATTACCAAGGACTCTATAACACCCCCAAATCCGGGGTCGGGGATTCGGGTTGTCAAGAGTTCTATTTCCCTTATCAATACTTAATCTTAACAGTCAACCAACTACTAAGTTGTTACAACCGGCATTTCCGTGTAATATTAATTGTAAAATTTGGTGTAATTATAAAGCCGAATGCCAATATATTCAACTATTGTATGCTTGTGTGAATGAGAATATCTGCGTCTTAAATTTTCGATATGTGGTATATGATTTTTCAAATCAAAAGTTTAATTATTTCTTTCATTTTTGATTTATAAGGAATATCTTAAACCTTGAATAAATATCTTTTTAAAAAGTTATTTGTTCACAAAATTCAAAAGTAGTTTTGTAAAATTTCTAAAAATCCAAGTTATTTTATGGTATAAATTTTATAATTTTTGAACTTGTATTTTATTTTATAAAAATAAATCTTTATAAATTTTAGTTGTCATATTTAGCAAATTACAAGAAAGCCCTTGCATGCAAACCACCCTTTCATTCTTTTCAAGGTCAAAGAGGACAATTCCAAACCCACTAACTCATGAACTAGTAGCCAAATTACCTCCTTGACCTTGCATGCAAGTTAGCTTAGTTCTAGCTAGAAGGATACCCTTGTCATTTCTCAAACCCACTCACATTATAGTCAAATCAAGAAATAAAAACAACTCGAAGAAGTGATCATCACTTCACTTCACCCCACCACTTCACTCTCATCTCCTTCTTCCCCCCCTCTCGGCTTTTCCCCCTCCCCTCTCGGCAATTCCCAAAAACCGAGCCCCCATCCCCTTCTTTCTTCATTTCTCACTCAAACAATCATCCTATTATCAAGTAATCCTACTCTCTACATGTTGCCCTTGTATATCTTAAGATTTAGAGTAGAAAAACTTATGTGTTGACCTTGCATGGTGGTGTGTTGTTAAAACTCCAAGTGAATATCCTTGATTCTTGTGAATTCAAGGATTTTATCATGAGTTATAGTAGAAAAGGGTTGAGAATGGCTAGACATGAGTATGTTACACTCATGCAATTGTTGTTTTCACCCTAATCCATTCGGCCATGACTTGATAGGAGCCGAATGGATGGTGTTTTGGTTGTCATGTTCCACTTTGTGTGTTTTTGTGATGATAACATGAAAATCTTAGTGAAGTCTTGATAAAACCCTTTGCATGCTAAGTGATCATCTAGATATATCTTATTATAGGCTTGCATGTCAATTTCATGGTAATATATATTTAGAAAACATGTTTCTTTGATTGGTAAAACTCGAAGACATGCATGCATGTAAATTTCTCTTGGAATGTTGGAAGATTTTGATCATTTGGAAAGATTTTGTTAGTAAGCTTTAATTTCAGCAGGAATAAGGTGTTAATATTGATTAATGCTCCTTGATGCATGGTAATAATTCGTGGTTATCTTTTATAAAAATGTATATCTTGTTGTTTCAAAAACTTGATGATTTGTGAGTTGTGAAGTGTAGTTTCTTTTGTTTTGCCATAATTGCACCTTAGGTAAGGATGATCTCCACCAAAGTTATTTTGAGAATAAGGGAGTTAGTTCAGTAGATCACCATGATTAAGTCTTGGTTTGGGTATTGGGTTGTTGGTAGTTGAGTTTGTCAAGTCAAAACCTTGGAGAAATGAGAGTTATAATTTCTGCAGAAAATCAGTTTAGTACCCTGAGGTTTAGAGTGAGTTTTGACCATGTCATTGATGTGCACTTTGAGGACCAAGCCACCAGAAGTTAGTATTGGGAGTATATAAAAGATTTTAGGTGTTGGTTGGAGGTTTGCATGTCATTTGGTTAGGTGCACAAGTAGAATAACAAAATCTGTCCAGCAGGGGACAGTTTTGTTGCAACTTAGAAATAAGGCGATTTGACCATGTCATGGGTAGGCCCTCATTAGGCCCTGTTGGGACTTATTTAGAGGGAGTGTCAGAGAAGTTTTTCCAACCATAGTTTATAGGATATGAGTTAGAACCATGTGTCACAAGTTAATTCAAGTCAGGGCGTTTTCTGCCCAGAAAAACAGGGGAACCTTGGACTTTTAGCTTAGGCCCAAGAAGGCCCAAGCAAGGCCCTTGAGCCACATCAAGTTTGGGAGATGCCCTTAGGTCAGGAGAGTCTTGTGTAAAAGTTTTGAAGGAAAACTTGTAGTTTAAGAGTGTCTAATGCACTCAAGAAACCATAGTTGTCATTCTGAAATTTGCACCAGTGAGCACTTTCACTTATCACAAAGTTTTAGAACACTTAGGAGTGAGATTTAGGTTGATCACCATAGTTGTAAGATAGTATAAGGTCAGTAGAGCAAAAGACACAGGTGAGGGTCAATAGGTTTTGGATAGTTTAGTTGTTAGGTCCCAATTTGTTTGTAGAAGGGGGGGTTGAATGCAAACAATACCGTTTCGTCGAATAAAATGCGGAATAAAATTGTGAAACAAAATTCAAGTTAAATAAAACTTTTATTAAACTTGAAAGGTGTTATAACTACGGTATCGATTACAAGGGTTTAATCTCAAATCAATTATTACAAATTTAGAATAAATTCGACATGAACTTTTTCTATTTTTGTAATTAAAAGATCAAATGCTAAAAGCGATTTGAGATTAAGTTCTAGGGATTTTAATCCGCTAGATTGATATACAAGAACAAGATAAGTAATTCTAGTGGTTTGGATTTAACATTAACAAACTAGAATATTTGATCTTGAATAAGCAGATGAATGATGAAATATTTTCTTTTGTTTTCTGCTGTGTTTTCTTGTTCTGTATGTGCTGCTCTGTTTTTTTCTGAGTAGTCTTTTGATATTGTCTTCTGCTTTCTTTTAATCAATCACAGCCTAAGTTGTTGAACTGGTGTGACAATCTATTTGAGCTTGAAAGACTTTCGGTGAGATAATCTATTAGAGCTAGGAAGACAATTAAAATGAACTAGCAAGACTTTCGGTATGACTATTGATTGTCATACCGATTGTCATAGTAGTACAATTGAAATTGTTTTTCTGAATACATAATTGATTTTAATCTAATTGAAAATTCTATCAATACAATCAACTGAATTAGCAAGACATTCGGTATGACTATCAATTGTCATACCGATTGTCATACTAGTACAATCAGTTATCTTTTTAGAATTATCACAGATTTTAATCAATTAACATTCTGAAAATCCTCATTATTAATTCTAAATTAATTAATCAATTTAATTAAATTAATCAATAAATTAATCCTTGCAGATTTAATTTATTCTCTTAATTAAATTATATGACTTAATTAATTAATAGTGAATTAATACTATCCCTGAGCAGCATCCATTCTTCTGACAATCTTCTGAAAGTCTCTGAGACTTATGAATCAATTCCGTCACTTCAATGCTGACACTCGATGTACTGTCTGGTTCATGAGTGACTAACTTTCGTGACGTTTCTTCATGTCTTGACTTTGTTGTTCTGATTGAATCCTTGTAATAAATGATACCTTGACGAGATCTCTGTCACTTGATTAAATCCACGATCTTGATTTATATCACTGAGGCATGATCAAATTCTTGAACTTCTTCCAGTGAATCTTCAAGTCTGCAGATGAACAATGTTTCTTTATTCTTTGACAGATGTTACTTTGTGAGATCTCTCTGATGCTTGATCCACTATTTACTTATTACATTCTTATTTGAGTTGAGTTAAATACTCGAATAAACGAGTAGGCTATGACATATGCCTTTCAATCTCCCCCTATTTGCTTGTTAGACAATAACAACAAATACCTAGAGGATAACTCAACTAACAAATAAGAAAAAGATATAAACAGTAATGTAAAGTAAATAGCAGAAAAGTTCTGGATTATATTTAACATTTTCCAGATTCCAAATGAAATTTACAAGTGAATACAAGATAGATGTTCCTCTAGCCTGAACATATAACTACATTAGACTATCTTGATTCATAACGCTCTAATCATATTACATTGAGTTTTGAGCTAATTGACTTTAGTTGTCTTCTCTTCTGACTTCACCTTCTTCTAAATCTTGAAGCAATTCCTTGTCAAAAACACGATCCTTTTCTGAAGTGAAGCTTGCAGGTCTGACTGGTTGAACTCCAACTGTCTTCAACTTATTCTTGAGTTGATTGTACCTTTTAACATTCTTCTCACAATAAGCTTGAATCAAGTCAGCAGCTTGAGTCTTCAACATGGATGAATATCCAGCAGTTCTCAAATGATGTTCCATCCAGACCAGATGCTTAGCTGAGTAGTCTTTAAGAGATTGTACATCTAGCTGACAGATTTGAAGACAATCAGACTTAAAGAATCTCACCTGATGAGGATTGTTGACCACTTGAGGACTAGCCCTGCTGGCAAACTCTTTAAGCCTTTCCCGAAGAACTTCATTCAACTCTGAGCTTCTTTTCACTTTGTTTAAAAGAACCCAAATCTCTGACAACGAACGATTCTCAAATAGATGAAGTGACACTTTGAATGATCCTTCACTCTGACAATATACAAAAATGCTCATCTCATTTAGGGATCTATCAAAAGCAGCTGTGATCCTTGAGACTTCAGTCTTGATAACATTCATGTACATGTCATTGTTAGGATTTGAGATTTCCAGCTTGTCAAGAAGATGTAAGAACTGCCTATCATTGTTAGTGCATAGCTGAGGCATATCGAGTACTCTCCTAGCTTCATCCCACTTTCCACCAATCTTCAGTCTGACATCTCTTCTCCTTTCTTGAGCTTTAATGTCATGAAGACGTTGCTTTTGAAGAGTTTCTGTTCTTTGTATGTCTTTTCTCCTATCAATGATCTGTGAGACCTTCTTGAGTTCAGCTTCTTTTCTTTGCATCTCTGACTGCTCTTTCTAAAATTCTTTCTCAAACCTAGGATCCACTGTATCTTCTTCTTCCCAATCTTCAAAATCACTTTCTTCTTCAGCTTCAAATAACCCATCTTTATCTTCCTGAACTGGTTCAGTGGGAATGTCAAAAATATCGAAGTCATCCTGTTCTCCACTGTAGTAGGCATCATCAGCCTTTCCTTTATCTCCAGCAGAAGTATCTTTTTCTTTCCCTTTGGAACTACTCCCTTTCTTCTCCCCCTTAGTTGAGGGATCCTCTACTGACTTTCCTTTGAAACCTCCACCACTTCCAGAGCCTGATCCTCCACCAGACGGTCCTTCAAAATAAGCTCTTTGTTCTTCATTAGGGCAATGAGAATTCTTGATCATGTAATATAAGTGCTTCATGCCTTCATTTAGATGTTCCATGCCCGTCTCTATCTTTAGAAATCTTGAGTTGTCCAGTGAATGATTCATCTCAACGAGGTCTTCAAGAGAAGTCATTCTTGTATGTAGGGAGCAGAAGTTGGATATGTCATCAGCTGATAAATTTGGAGTGTCCTGAATAGAATTGAGCTTTGGTATTACAGTAGTCTTTAAATCTGAGATGTCATTCCTTATGATTGCAAGCTGATTGTCGACAGAGGTGGAAGAAGAAGACCGTTCAACCACTTGTGCTTTGAATGCTTGAGCTTCAGCTTGACTTTTAGCAAGTTCTTCTTTCAGGGCAGCAATCTGAGCTAACAGGTTGACAGTATCAGTGTCTGTGTGTGCTCTCACCTGAAGTTCACTCGTATTTGGTTCACTCATCTCACGTGCATGTGTTTCTCTCAATATGATTGCTCGTGAGGAGTCTTCCAATTGCTGTTCTTTTGTACCTGCATTAAAAATCACCCTAGCCTCTTCAAGAGAGGTCAGTGGTGGTGCAATGGGAATTCGCGAGTCCCGATCCTCAGTCAATGCTATCAAATCTTTTGGAATAGATGTCTGAATTGCTTCAGGGATAGATTGACCGAGTTGCCCTCCACTTTCTCCAGATAAATCTGCAAGTGGAGAATCCCATAAGGGAGCCAGAGTTGTTGGATCTGGGAGGGGAGAAAATGACTCTATTAAAGATGGCGGAGAGTCAGATTTTCCCTCTGAAGCATGTGACTGCTCTTCTGCCGTAACTATGGCAGGCACTGTAACCGACTCTACGTGCACTCCTCGCTGGGTGTCCTGAGTATTATCTGGGGAAGTGTATGGTTCCATTGTGAGTAATGGAATTGTGCTTGACTCAGTACAAGATGCCATGGCCCGATGGCGAATTTCAATAGATGCATCCTGTTGAGAGAATGCCTCTAGTAACTGTTCATTGGCCATTTCAAAGTCCATGTCCTGTTGGGAGGACAAGGATGGGCTTTCAGATGCCTCAGAATAGGTTTTTCTTTTCTTAGGAGGAGGCAGAGCTGAGGGTTCACTCATATTTGACATTGTACTACTTCCTAGTAATCTTCTGGGTAACATTTTAGACAGTGGGGGAGAGGGTGAGATAGAATGAGACTCTGTGTTTGGCTCTATGACCTGGGATTGAAGCTGTGGTTCTACAACTTCATGGTCAGCCCTATCAACCACTGAGGGTCTGTTAACAGAAGTAGGAAGAGAGTGAGAGTGAGAGTGAGAGTGAGGAGTTACTACCTGTAATGGAAGAGCCTGGGTGGCTTGAACCACTGGAGGTTGAGGTTGCTGTTCATGGCCGGGAAGATTAAAAATAGGCAAGGGAATATAATTGGCCATGAAAGCAGATACAAGTACTGGTACTTGCATAAATTTGAAGGTTGTGTCTTGGCGAGTGTAAATCTTTTTGCTAACTGGTGGGGGTTCGGTTACAGCAGAGTTAGCAAAAAGTGCTTTGTGTTCAGGGGTGAGTAGATGATCTGCTATGAGCATAAGAAAACGAGCATAGTAACATGATACCCTACGATTTGTAGAATGATCACGTAAAGCAGAAGTTAGACGTCTCAAGAGAATGGGAAAAAGTAGTTTGCCAAAATTGATCCTTTGATTGAAAACAACCGCAAGACCAATATACTGCAGGGTGGAAGTAATGTTATGAAAATTAGATTTTGTGCAGTTGGCAAACACTTTGGAAAGTGTATCGAAGAATATATCCCATTCAGACACCAAATTTGATTTAGAAAGTTTGGTTAAATTGATCACCCCCTGATAGTGAATAGCATTGAAAAAATTTGTGATATCATTTTCAGAGGGTAAATTACAGAAATTGTCTAGTGGAAAATTTAACGCACGATTGACGACTGTTTCATCAACTACATACTGTGTGTTTGCGATGGTGAATGAAAAAGATTTTGAATCATCGGCCACAGTAGAAGTTGTACAAATCAGTCTAAGTAGATCGACGTTTAAAATCACATTTGATTTAATAGCAGAGCTAACAATCGAATGATCATTTAAAAATCTAATCCAAGGCTTAAATTTTTCAACATCACATTTTTCCGGATTGAAATAACCAACTTGATTATGCGCGACAATTTGGAAATTGAGAGCCATTTTTTTTTTTTTTATAAAATAATAATAAGACACAAGCTTTTCAGAATTTTAAGAATAATATTAAGAAAATTCGAATTAATTAAATTAATTTAATAATTCGAATTAAATTAATTATAATCGAAAAATTTAGACAGAAATGTATCTCATTAAAATTCTTAAATCACTAACACAGTTTTGACACACCAAAAGACACAAATAAGAAATTAAAATTAAAATGGAATTTGAAGGGGCAAACTGATTTTAATTTGATTTTTGCGTTTTTTATAATAACTTTTATTTTTCAGAAAATTCAACAGCACTTCTTTATGTATATACTTATATGTATATATCACTAAAGTGATGATTAAGTTTGCTGAGTAAAAACTCGAGCAAGGAAATAACAGGTTTTTGGTTTGGTTCTTGTTCGAGGAGAGAGAAGAGAGAAAAAGAGAGTGAAAAACTGTTCAAAATTCTTGAAAATGAACTGTTATGTTGAAAATGATTTAACATAACACAGCAAAAGCCTTATATAACAGCTGGTATGACAATCCGGGATTGTCATACCGATTGTCATACCAGGCAAAAGAAGGAAAAGAAACAAATAAAAATAAACAACTGGTATGACAATCTGATAGTCATACCGATTGTCTTGCCAGTTATAAAATTAATCTGATATTAAAATAAGCAATCAATATTACTAAAATGACTTTCAGCAAGACAATTTCAATTGTCTTGCCGATTGTCTTTCTAGAATAAGATAAAATAAGCATTAACAGATTTATATTTACATGTTTACTGAAATGATTTTCAGCAAGACAATTTTAATTGTCTTGCCGATTGTCTTTGCAGTAGAAAAAGAAAATGAATATGTACAGACAACTATTAATGTACTGAAACTTTATTACAAAATAGTAAAACTGAAATAAATACTTAAAATTTTTACAGAAAATAAAGACAATATTTCAGAATTAATTATTTTTATTCCAAAAATAGATTTCTGTTGAATTTTAGCAAATAAAATTCATAGAAAAATATTTTTAGAGGAAATAAAATATTCTGAGATATTTTAAATTAACAAGTAGAGTAAATAACATAGATAAGATAATATATATTACATAGAAATAAGCAAGAAATATGATAAAATGATAAAATAAATTTGCAAATGAATTTTTCATTTATGAAAAATTCATTTGTAAATTCATTCAAGAACAGATTCCAGATATTAATTAAATTAATCACAAAAACTATTTAACATGCCCAATTTACCAACTAATCTGGTAAATGTGGATTCGTCAAGTGGTTTAGTGAAAATATCTGCTATTTGTTCTTCTGTTGGAACAAAAAATAGTTCAACAGTACCATTCATGACGTGCTCTCTAATAAAATGATACCTGATGTCAATGTGCTTTGTCCTCGAGTGCTGCACAGGGTTGTTGGTGATGGCTATTGCACTTGTGTTGTCACATAAAATAGGAATCTTGTTCAATACAGAGCCATAGTCTCGTAGTTGGTTCCTAATCCACAAGATCTGAGCACAGCAGCTTCCAGCAGCAATATATTCAGCCTCGGCCGTTGAGTTGGAAACTGTTTGCTGTTTCTTGCTGTACCATGAGACTAGCCTGCTTCCTAAGAATTGACAACTTCCTGAGGTGCTTTTCCTATCAACAACACTTCCTGCATAATCTGAATCTGTATATCCGACAAGGTTAAAACCAGATTCTTTAGGGTACCAAATACCTAGATTTGGTGTTCCCTTAAGATATCTTAAGATTCGTTTAACAGCAACGAGATGAATATCTCTAGGATCCGCTTGGAACCTTGCACATAGGCATGTAGCATACATAATATCTGGTCTACTTGCAGTAAGATAGAGTAACGAGCCAATCATACCTCTGTAGCTTGTGACATCTACCTTAATGGAGTTTTCACATGGTCCAAGCTTGACAGCTGTAGTTGATGGAGTCCTTGCTGATGCAGAATCCTCTAGATTGTATTTTTTGAGGAGTTCCTTGAGATACTTGGATTGACAAATAAATGTTCCATCTAACCTTTGATTTACTTGTAATCCAAGAAAGAACTTCAGCTCTCCCATCATGCTCATTTCAAACTTGCTGTGCATTAACTTAGCAAATCTCTTACAGAGATTATCATTAGTAGACCCAAATATTATATCATCCACATAGACTTGGACTAATATAGTATCATTCTTATGTTTTTTAGAAAAGAGAGTTTTGTCTATGACACCTCTAATAAAGCTATTTTCAATAAGAAATTCAGAGAGAGTGTCATACCATTTTCTTGGTGACCGTTTTCGCCCATAGATAGCCTTGAAAAGAAAGAAGACAAAATCCATATGATCTGGATCTTCAAAACCAGGAGGTTGCTCTACATATACCTCTTCATCCAGCTTTCCATTCAGAAAGGCGCTCTTGACATCCATTTGATAAACTTTAAAGTTTGAAAATGCTGCGAATGCCAGAAATATCCTGATGGCCTCAAGTCTAGCCACTGGAGCATAGGTTTCATCATAATCAATACCTTCAGCTTGAGAATACCCTTTAGCTACCAGTCTTGCCTTGTTTCTTGTAACCACACCATCTTCATCTAGTTTATTCCTGAATACCCACCTTGTACCAACAGCTTTCTTGTGTACAGGTCTAGGTACCAGTTTCCAGACTTGTTGACTTTCAAACTGATTGAGTTCATCTTGCATAGCAATCACCCAATCTGGATCAGTTAGTGCTTCTTCAATTTTCTTAGGTTCCATCTCAGAAAGAAATCCTGAGAACAGACACTCATTTTGAGTAGCACGTCTAGTTCTGACTCCAACATCTGGATCACCAATAATCAACTCAAAAGGGTGAGCTTTATTCCAGACAGTCTGTCTTGGAAGATTTGATCTTGATGATTCGCCTTGAAATTCATTGTGATGTTGTGTCCTACTAGATGATCCTTCAGCATCTCCCCCTGAGTTGTTGCCATGTTGACTTGAAGATTCTCCGTCAGTAGCAGTGGTATCTCCATTGTTTCCAGAGTTTCCATCACTATTACCTTGAGTATTATCAGGATTAACAGGTTCTTCAACAGCAACAACCTCAGGTTCTTGACCATGTTCTGACTCTGAATCTGACGTATCATCAAATTTCAGTTTCTCAGAAGGATCTTCAGTTTGGATACTAGGGAGTTTAGTGTCATCAAATGTAACATTGACACTTTCATTTACTTTGTGTTGATCAATGATATACACTCTATATGATCTTCTTCCATATCCAACAAAAATACCCTCATATGCCTTTGCCTCGAACTTACCACGACGATCATCTCCATCCTTGAGCACGAAGCATCTGGCACCAAATACATGAAAGTATTTGATAGAAGGTTTCTGTTCATTCAAAATCTCATAAGGAGTTTTCATGAAGTCTTTGTTGATTAGAGTTCGATTCTGAGTATAACATGCAGTATTGACAGCTTCAGCCCAAAAGTACATTGGAAGACCTGATTCATTTAACATCGTTCTTGCAGCTTCAATCAATGTACGATTCTTCCTTTCTACCACTCCATTTTGCTGAGGGGTTCTAGGAGCTGAAAATTGTCTGGTAATCCCTTTGTCTGTACAGAATCCATTTAGAAGTGCATTCTTGAATTCTGTTCCATTATCTGACCTTATTGCTCTAACAGGGACGTTAGAATCTAACTCAATCATCTTGATATGATCAATCACAACTTGTGGTGTTTCATCCTTAGAGTGAAGAAATAAAACCCACGTATACTTGGAATAGTCATCAACTATCACAAGACAGTAACACTTCTTTGACATAGAAAGGATATTAACTGGACCAAATAAATCCATGTGCACTAATTGCAGAACACCAGTTATGGAAGATGTGTCAGTGCCTTTGTGACTTGCTTTCTTTGACTTTCCTTTCTGGCAAGCCTCATATAGTCCTTCTGGAGAGAATTCCAGCTGAGGCAGACCTCTTACCAATTCTCTTTTGACAAGAGAATTCATTGTCTTGAAATTGAGATGGGAAAGTCTCTTGTGCCATAGCCAACTCTCATTTGACGATGCTTTTGCATAGAAACAATTGACTTCAAGATTGCTTCCAGAGTTCATGTCAGCTATGAACAGATTTCCTTTCCGTATTCCCATTAAGGAGGGTTTTTCACTTTTCTTGTGCAGAATCTGACACTTCAGCTTGTCGAATAAAACATTGTAGCCGTTGTCACAGAACTGACTAATGCTAAGCAGATTGTGTTCAAGTCCTTGCACAAGATATACATTTTCAATGATAACATTTCCAGCTTGCAAACAGCCATATCCCTCCGTTAAACCTTTGCTGTTATCTCCAAAGGTAACCACTGGGCCAGCTTTCTCAACCACATTTGATAGCAGGGCTCTATCTCCGGTCATATGTCTTGACGATCCACTGTCAAGAATCCACACTACCGGTTGTACCTGTTTAATGCCCTCTTTTCTTGATGATGAGGTGCTTGCATCACTAGCCATGAGAGCAAGATTCCCAACTTCTTCGTCTTCACTGTCAGTATCATCCCAACTTCTTCCCTTTGCCAGGTACGCCCTTTCAGATTTACTCTTCTGATTAGAATCATAAGAGTTCTTCCTTGCTTGTTTTGGCTTCCTGCATTCTGTGGCAAAGTGTCCCAACTCATTACAGTTGAAGCATCGAATGGTGCTTCGATCAACCATCCCTGTTTTATACCCACCACTGCTGGTGTTAGAGGATGAAGATCCACCTTTCTGGAATCTGTTGTAGTTGGACTTGTACTTGAACTTGGGATTCCTTTTGAATCTGACATTTGAGAATCTCTTGACAATCAGGGCCATTGACTCATCCTCCAATTGCTCCAGTTCTTCCAAGGAATAATAATCATCTCCTGATTGATTTGTAGTAGGTGAATCAAATTCTGCTACTATCACATTATCTTCAACCTTGGAAGACTGTACCATTCTATCTGACTGTTGAGATTGTTGTTGATATAGTGGTTGTTGTTGTTGTTCATCAGCTACCAGAGCAGTAGACGTGCTGACCACTCTTCCTTTCCCGTAAACTTCCTTCTGCTGAATCTGCTCCAACTCATAAGTCTTTAACACACCATATAGCCTTTCCAAAGAAATCTCACTCAGATCTCTTGCTTCTCTTATGGCAGTGATTCTATGTTCGAGATGAGTTGGCAGTGTCAAAAGGAACTTTTTATTGACCTCCCTGATGGAATAGTATTTACCATTAATGTTCAGGTTGTTGATCAATGCATTGTACCTCTCAAACACTTCAGTGATTCCTTCTCCTGGATTAGATTTAAAGTATTCATACTCAGAGGTTAGGATTTCTAGTTTGTTCTCCCTAACTTCCTCTGTGCCTTCATTAATAATCTCAATAGTTTCCCAGATATGTTTAGAATCTTTACAATTCATCACATGTCTGTTCATTAGGGGATTAAGGGAATCTACTAAGATTAATTGAAGGCTAGCATCCAGGGAAGCTTCTTCTATTTCAGCAGGAGAGAAGTCCTCAGGATCCTTCACATAAGTTCTCGCTTTGGTGATCACCACATCATTCTCTATTACCTCTGGTTCAATAACCATAGGAATTTTTGGACCCTTCTTCAACACTTGCAAATATTTGGGATTAGCAACCTGTAAAAACAGTAGCATCTTCTTCTTCCACATCACATAATTTTCTTTATCGAAAAGTGGAATTTTAACGGTTCCAACTTTTTGTGTAGTCATTATGAATTTTTGAGTGAATAAAAATTCAAGAAGTGAAAGAAACACAAAAGTCTAGGATCTTGATTTGTACGTTAATCAGAAGGCTCTGATACCAATTGTTAGGTCCCAATTTGTTTGTAGAAGGGGGGGTTGAATGCAAACAATACCGTTTCGTCGAATAAAATGCGGAATAAAATTGTGAAACAAAATTCAAGTTAAATAAAACTTTTATTAAACTTGAAAGGTGTTACAACTACGGTATCGATTACAAGGGTTTAATCTCAAATCAATTATTACAAATTTAGAATAAATTCGACATGAACTTTTTCTATTTTTGTAATTAAAAGATCAAATGCTAAAAGCGATTTGAGATTAAGTTCTAGGGATTTTAATCCGCTAGATTGATATACAAGAACAAGATAAGTAATTCTAGTGGTTTGGATTTAACATTAACAAACTAGAATATTTGATCTTGAATAAGCAGATGAATGATGAAATATTTTCTTTTGTTTTCTGCTTTGTTTTCTTGTTCTGTATGTGCTGCTCTGTTTTTTTCTGAGTAGTCTTTTGATATTGTCTTCTGCTTTCTTTTAATCAATCACAGCCTAAGTTGTTGAACTGGTGTGACAATCTATTTGAGCTTGAAAGACTTTCGGTGAGACAATCTATTAGAGCTAGGAAGACAATTAAAATGAACTAGCAAGACTTTCGGTATGACTATTGATTGTCATACCGATTGTCATAGTAGTACAATTGAAATTGTTTTTCTGAATACATAATTGATTTTAATCTAATTGAAAATTCTATCAATACAATCAACTGAATTAGCAAGACATTCGGTATGACTATCAATTGTCATACCGATTGTCATACTAGTACAATCAGTTGTCTTTTTAGAATTATCACAGATTTTAATCAATTAACATTCTGAAAATCCTCATTATTAATTCTAAATTAATTAATCAATTTAATTCAATTAATCAATAAATTAATCCTTGCAGATTTAATTTATTCTCTTAATTAAATTATATGACTTAATTAATTAATAGTGAATTAATACTATCCCTGAGCAGCATCCATTCTTCTGACAATCTTCTGAAAGTCTCTGAGACTTATGAATCAATTCCGTCACTTCAATGCTGACACTCGATGTACTGTCTGGTTCATGAGTGACTAACTTTCGTGACGTTTCTTCATGTCTTGACTTTGTTGTTCTGATTGAATCCTTGTAATAAATGATACCTTGACGAGATCTCTGTCACTTGATTAAATCCACGATCTTGATTTATATCACTGAGGCATGATCAAATTCTTGAACTTCTTCCAGTGAATCTTCAAGTCTGCAGATGAACAATGTTTCTTTATTCTTTGACAGATGTTACTTTGTGAGATCTCTCTGATGCTTGATCCACTATTTACTTATTACATTCTTATTTGAGTTGAGTTAAATACTCGAATAAACGAGTAGGCTATGACATATGCCTTTCATTAGTAAAGGCACATCGAGTTAGGAAGCCAAAATTTGAAGACTTTGTCTAGTTTAGCGACCAAGTGACTTAAGTTGTGAGTCGAGATCATCCAAGCCTAGTGTTGCATTATTGTGTATATGGTGTTATTTGGTATTAATATATGATATGTGATTATGTGGCTATATGTGTACATTTGTAATTTAAAAGTGAATATAAAATTAAGTGCATATAGGCCTAAGTGTCATCCGTGTTTAAATTCGGGTTGTAAATAGGTTAAGTTGGTGAGAATATATTATAATGAGGACTATTATTATTTATGTAGGATCTCGAGACGAGGGAAAACTTGCCATAAAGGTCGAGTGAAGCTCCAGTTGCTCCTACCCGTCAGACCAGACCAGCCTTTTTCAAGGCAAGTGATTCAACTTGACCTTCGTATTTACTGTTAATAGTTCGTACATTGCTACAACTATCCTGTGTCATTTGACATATTAAATCAAGCGTATCTTATGTTTATCTTTGAATTATATAGAGATGCCATGAACCCTCGAGTACGTATTGCAAGTAGTTCAAAATTCTTTTCATGATAGTTGAATGCCATGATAAAATAAAGAGTTGATATAATACTTGATTGATCCTCTTGATTAACATGCTAATGATTCCTAAGTATTAATATCTCATCCTGATACTTGAACCCCTATAGAACCTTACCTTGAACTCTGATAGTCAGATACTTACCAACGTGATTTCTCATTGATTAATACCCTCTTTCTTATCCTAAAGCTTGACAATTCTGATATATATATCCTGAGCTAAAGATCATTTCTGCATACCTTAACACCCTTAGTATTCATGAAGCTTACATTCTTGATGATCCAGCACTTGAACCTTGATGAGAAACCATTGCTTAAAGCCCAATTTGGCATTACCCTTTTATAATATCCAATAGCCTCACTAAATCCCCTTGTCTAAATCTTTGATATATGAAAACCATTCAATTACTTTAATAGAGTATAGTTTTTTGAATCATGGCCCTGAGATTTAGTACCATATTTCCCGTGTTTCGAGTTGATCTATAATCCCTTGATAAAAATGTTTACTGTAAAAAGAGATTTTGTTATAATTCGGCATCAGTTTTTGAAATAAATAAAATGTGGGTTTTCAGCCCCAAAGGGGGATAAATGTTTTCTTTGAATGGTGGATCTGGACTGAGACGCGAGTCATTTCCACACTTATATTAGGCTTAAAAGTTGCCTAGGGATTCCCATTAATGTTTTAGAACCCAGCGAGGTTCGGGATTACTTTGCGGCTGATCACCGGCTGTAATCCGTAGCGTCATAAAATGATTTTGATTAAGACATGATTTTGAAATTGTTTTGATACAAGCAAAAATGATGCCATCACCCATAGTTTTATCCCTCGTTATCATTGGTTATGTCTTTCCATTGTCATTCTTTAATGTATATCTCGATTTATGTTTTGTATCGTACTTTTAGCACTTGTTGAGCATTTGGCTCACTCCTTGCTTTACCCTGATATTACAGCTAGCAGCTTTGGTTAGATTCAAGCAGACTGCCCGTAAGACCTCTGATGCTGATGCTTATGTTCGAGCTCAAGTGGAATAAGAGATAGTAGTTTTGTGTGAGGACTCGCTATTTAAAATTAGTTGTAATAGATGGTAGTGTTGGGCTGTTCCAAACCCTAAACTGTAAGATCTTGGAGTTGGTTATGTTTACTTCTTTTTAAAATATTGTAATAGTTATATTTCATTTGCTGTTTAAGTTGGGGGCGTGACATGAGTACTGTGACCCCACAATATACACACGCACACCACAAGTTATAGTCTCAGAGATGAATACCAAAAATAACACAAGTCATTTTATTCCACAATTATAAACCGTTACACCTTAAAAGGGTTTCTGAATAATTTACATATTCCTTGCCATTATTACAATTCATATTATACATAAGTCTGGTTCATCAATAGTTGAAAACCTAGCCTATTGGTAGCTCCTACCTCAGCTACGGCGGCATCAAAGCTTCCAGAAAACTGCGGAACGTTTCCTAACCGCTTGTGAATTGGAAGCTTGGTCTTGTTCATCTTTTCTATCTGTTATTGTGTGATGAAAGAAGAAAGCAAGGGTGAGCAACAAGCCCACCGAAATAATATATATAATAATGAACAATATATGAGCATTCTCATCGTACTCATGAAAGTCTTGGTCAAGAAGAAATGAACCAAGCTGATATTTTAACCCGACCAAGTCGCAAGATATTCAGTATATATATATACATATATACTTTTCACAATCTTTGAAATCCTCTGACATGTATAATATACACAGAGTTCCAGTTTATAACTGTATAAAAATATCGTTGCAAGGTGATCTCATATATCTAACCTTGTCTCAACGTTTTTCTGAAAATCTTTGACATGCACAAGATAATCATTTACAAGATATAAGTTTAAAAGATGAAGTTACAAGATACTCCAATATACTTATATTTTTTCCGAATACTACTTGAACTACCACCGTTCAAGGTATCATCAGTTTCAAAAGTTCATCACACTGATGAGACTACAAGATAAGACTTGAATAGATTCAATCTTTGAAATATTATTGAATGAAATGAAGTTACGAGATACTTCATTAAGTCCCGATATATATATATATATATATATATATTCATATATATCTCCCATACATTTCCTGAAAACCTCTGTCATGTAAAGTATGAACAGAGTTACAATATCCAATGAATTTGGAAAGAAAAGAATTTTGGCATAAACCCGATATCTTGCTGATCAGGAAAAGATACCAATAAGTAACCTTTTCTACTGTAGATGGATGAATTCCTCGCCGGTCATCACCCTGGCCGCATTAGGACCTCGCGCTAGACCGTTACCCGGCCACTCACGCGTGGATGGACTGTCACCCAGCCTCTTACACCTTCATAGACCGTACCCCGGCCTGTCGCTTATGCCGACTCAATTAGATGGACTTACTTCCCGAACGTTGGGCAAGTAATCAAATTATTTTCTCAAAACAGCACCTCGTTGCGAATATAAAATACACCACAGAGCCGGATCCCCAAGATTTTTGAGCGAATATTCAAGTCTCCTTCGAAAGGAAGATCTTAAATCTGAAAACGAGTTTTGGGATCCGCTCTAACTTTTAAAATCATTTTGAAGACTCGAAAACATTTTTAAGAATGTTTGGAGTAATGCTGATTTAATGAAATAAATCAGTCCTGATATATTAGAAAATATATGAATATTATTATTTAAATAATATTCCAAGGATAATCCTTATAAAAATAATTGAAGTAGAAGTTTTAAAACTTATACTTGAAATGAATAGTAAATAACCAAAGATATACTTATATGAAAGTACGATCTTTATTTGAATAATCGAAAATAAGTTTTAATATCGAAACATTATTCTTTAATAAAATAAAGAATATTATTTAAGAAATAAGCGGAGTCATAAGTCCTCAAATGAATATTCAAAAATAATATTCATTAAATAAAATAAACGGAGTGTTATGTCCTCGAATGAATCTTCAAAATAATATTCATTAAATAAAGTAAGCGGAGTCATAGGTCCTCGAATGAATATTCAGAATAATATTCATTAAATAAAATAAACGGAGTCTTAAGTCCTCGAATGAATATTCAAAATAATATTCATTAAATAAGGTAAGCGGAGTCATAAGTCCTCGAATGAATATTCATAATAATATTCATTAAATAAAATAAAGTTATCGAATAAACCTTATTTTAATAGTTTTGAAAACTATATCAATATATATATAGTATACTCGGGAACATCGACTCCCGGTTTAGAAAAATGTTCACCTTTAGGTCCCCTATATTAATGGTATACGCAACTACTGCTTATCTCTAGCATAGGTATTATGCAACTTATAAGCATTTGAACTGATAATAGAATATCAAAATTACGAAACAGGCATGCATATAAATATCATATCACATGCTCCAATATATCGCAAGACTTTGCTAATAATAATCATGCACTTATCACAAGATAATGCATATACATATATACATCACAACAACAGTATAACGGGTAGAAAACTTGCCTGAGTGTTCCCGGATAGACTTAAGCTTAGAGTGGGTCCGATAACCTATGAACAACAACATAAGTCGGAATTAATCCCCGGTCGCTTAAGAAACTAGACTTTAACCAATTAGACCCCAAACGATTGCTTTCGCGCTTAACGATTCACTTAAGTCGCTCGAGTACCCTCGGCTCTACCATTTTTAATAAATTAACCATTAAGAGTTTTAAGGAGATTCTTTCGCGAGTACCTTACCAACTTCCTAATACACTTAACATAATTGTTTCATACCCCAATTAGTCATTTAAGGGCCTTAACCAAGGTTTCAAACTAAGGCGAGGGGTAATGGTTCGTTCGCGAAATGCCGTTACTTAAAACGGTCGTTTCTCCTAAACCGTACATCGGATTCAAGCGAACCACATATCAAAACGAAGCTCGTAATATGAACTATCTAAAATGGCAATTGTAAACACCTAACAGTGAATTCACAGGTCCTGATGTTAAGAACAAAAACAGTCTAAGGTAAATCGGGCATTACGACGGCTATGTTTACGCGATTACCAAATTTTATACCGCTCCAATCAATATCAAACCACCACCAATCATGACCATTCCACCATCATTCAACCACAATACAATATCATTCAACCATAACTCAATATCTCAACTTATTCATCTAAACCAAGTCAAAAATGTGACCAAGAACTTTAAATCCAACAAGTATCACTCCTAACTCCAAAATCAACAAAACCACTTACTAAACAAAGCTCTAAACATGATTACACACCCATTACACTAACCCATCATGTAAACATTAGGAAATCCAAACAACAAAACTTAAGACTAAGATCATGAAGAGTTATACCTTCCTTAAAGCTTTTAATCCATGAAAGATCCTTGGAATGCCCATGGAAGCCTTAATCTATCCTCCTACAAGCTTGATCTTTCAAAGAAATCAAGAACACAAAAATTAATTTCAAGAAAGTACTATTCACCATCTTCTTGAATGATTTATAGGAAATTCTAGGAAAGGATTTTGAAGCTAAGATTCCTAGGAAGTATGTAACTTAACTAGGAGAAGCTAGGATAATTACCTTGTAAATTAGCAAGTGGAGGAGCTTGGACTTCCCATTTCTTAAGAAAGAGGCCGAGAGCTTCAAGAAGAAAAAAAAGAAGTCAAGTTGTGTTTTTGTGATTTGTTTTGCTTGCCTTGGTTTGTTGCTTTTATTTTGATTAATTACTTTTAACCATGGTGAATTTTGTGTGGTTTAGAATCAACTAACACTTCCTTACCTTTTTGTCATGCTCATGTCATCCCCTTATATCATCATCCCACACTTGTCCTCTTCTTGTTGGTGAGATGACATCACCCTCCACTAACTCTTTGATTAACTCCTAATCACTTGGCTAATGACCGCTGATATGTTATACGGTTCGCTTAACTTTCGTTCTCGTTTATCGTTTGAGGGATCATACCCGGGATCTTATTACTTGGGTTCCCTTAACCTTTCTTAATATATTATATTCCTTTTATGATCCTCTCTTATAATCCTTGAATTTAAATTCTTTTAATCATGTTACCTTATACTCAATTCTTTCGGTATCTAGTAGATTTTTGGGAAAAATCAAAGTGTTCGGATTTGGATTCTGACGATCTTTACATACACTTATATACCACATAGAGTACTAATAATATCCCAGAAGATCTGTTATTTCTAGAGAACTAACAATGAGATTTACAGAAGGGGGGTTGAATGTAAATCTCAAAACTTTTTCAAGTTTTGAGCAGTTTATAAAGACTGTGTGTTCAAGATCAACAAGTGTGTGAATTGCTTTAAGCTGATACAGACATATATATATTCAAACACAAATGTAAAGAACACAATAAACCTTTAAAAACTTTTCTGGTGGATTTGTTGTTCCACCAGAGATGGTATTTCAGAAATTCTGTGATCTAAGAATTTGATCATAGCTGCATCCTAGTAC
The DNA here is from genome assembly GCF_009905375.1 of Apium graveolens. Taxonomy (NCBI): domain Eukaryota; kingdom Viridiplantae; phylum Streptophyta; class Magnoliopsida; order Apiales; family Apiaceae; genus Apium; species Apium graveolens. Next base: position 91,113 of record NW_027417858.1, on the reverse strand, counting down.
AAACTAGATAATTTTTCTCTCAAGATTTTTCTAAACAGCTCTGGAAAAATTCTTATCTAATTACTAGCTACTACTTGGTTTATATATTACCAAGTTTACAAGTGAAGACAAGGATATAATAAAATAATAAAGTAAGATCTCCACTTGTTTCTTCTCCAGTTCACTCCAGTACTTTATTGACTTAATGTCTCTTTATACTAGAGTAGAACGGCTGCTTTTTCTGATGTTCCTGAAATTAGGCTGCCACATTTCAGTTATCTCTGTTCACCCACGTGCCTCTGTTTGTAGGTACAACTACCACTTATCAACGGTTAATCAACAGAACATCCGTTGAAGCTTTCATCCGTTGATGCACTCATCCGTTGAAGGATGTTATCCGTTGAAGCTTTAGAGACATCCGTTGAAGCTTAGCTTCTCATCCGTTGAAGGTCTTTAAGTCATCCGTTGATACCACTTCATTTATACAAAATTACAAGGCATGAAATATTTACAATTGGCCTTCCTATCTGCATATCTTCTAGTAGTCAACATGACTCATAGTTTCTCTCAACTTCTAAGAATTACATCTTAAATACAGAGACTGAAATATGCTACAACACTAGACTTATTTCTAAGTAAAGCTACACCATCAACGGATAGCCAAAGTGGTCTTATCCGTTGAGGCTACAGACACTGAATTTCTACTTAAGTGTTTTGTTAAACATATCATCAAACTAATGCACATATATTCCTAACAATCTCCCCCTATTTATGTCTATAAGAATTGTAGGCATAAATTCAGTGTTAACTTGATGATAACAAAACACTTAACAGATATATGAATTGAAACTAAGTAGAAATTTGAAAATGCTGCAAAAATGTATGTACTAGGAGGAAATTGAAGATTTACAGTATTTCCAAGGATACTCCTTTAGCCTGAGCATATCATCTTTTTCTTCTTTGTTCCCTGGTTTTCTTTCCTAGCCCTTTGTCATTTTCCTCAATTTGGAGTTGGAGTTGTCTGAAGAATTCAGCTTCATCTTCAACACTGATATCCAACTTAGATTGCATTTCCTTGAGAGTTTCATTGCTGGCAATCTTGAGTTGGTCTTCAAGTCTGAAAAATCTTCTGACTCCTTTATCATCTCTAAATTCCATCAACCAATGAGGTGATTTGTGAATTGTAATTCCCCTTTCTTGAATGAGTAAAGTCCTGGGTAAAGCATTGGGCTCCCTCCAAGTTTTCCTTATATTGGCAATCTTGTTGAGAATTTCAGTCTTGGCAGTTCTGGTAAAGCCAGAATCCTTTTGTATAGCTGAAAAGACTCTAATCAAGGTAGAGTAGCCTTCATTCAGAATCCTGTGGAGAGGCCATGTTCTTTCCCCAGCTCCTTTGTATCTAAACACTAATCTCTCTGGTAGCTGTCTGTAAGCAGCTATTCCTCTTACATCCTCCAGCTCATCCAGATAGAGTTCAATGTCTGAAATTTCTTTTATGTCACAGATGTGAACATAATCATCTTTAGAAATGGATGGCTTAGGCTTAGGCTTTTGTTTTTGAGTGAATTTCTTAGAGGTTATGGGAGGTGTAGATTTGGGTTTTCTTTTCTGTTTCTTTGGTAGTGGAAGAGTGGTTAGAAAGGTAGGCAATTTGATGGTGTCCCAATCAATAGGTTCCTCTTTTGGAATGATTGGTTCACCATGGATGTTTATAGTGGGATTAGCAACAAGAGGTTCAGGTATGGAAGGTAGTGGTTTAGATATAGATTTGGTTACTTCAGTATTATCTTCACTCCTTCTATGTGCCTTGGCCTTTCTTCTGTTTCCCTTCTGCCATTCCTCTCTTTCTTCCATACTCTCACCAAATATACTCCCAAAAATCTCATCTAGGTTTGCAATCTTGTCTTCACCCCTGACTTCAATTCCTTTCTCTTCTTCAACTTGACTTGACTTTAGCTGTTGTTCAAGCTTTGCTTGTGCTCTTTTGTCAGCCTTTAGTTGCTTGACTTCTTCCTTCTTGGCTATTGAGAATTTGGGATGTCCTTGCATCACACATATGCTCTTTCCCTCTCTAGAGATAATAGCCCTATTTCTCCTTACAGCCTCATCCATGGTCTCTTTGAGATAAGCAATACTCCTACCTAAAAGCTTGTTCTCATCAGCTTTTGGAGGAGGAAAGTCCACTTCTTTTAAAGGATTCTTTGTAGAGTCCTTATTGGATCTTTTATTGGGCTTGAGAATTATAGCTTGTAGTTCTTTGGAAGAAGCTTCTCCATCCTTATGTCTCCCTACTGGCTTGAGCTCCATGTTGATTGGTTCAATCTTTATGCTATATTTCACAGATGTTGATTTATCTTGTGTAGAGCCAAACAACAGTTGCAACCTTTCATCAATTCTCCTCCTTTGCTCTTTCACTTGAATTTCAGCTACTGCTAGCTGAATCAAATCAATTCCATCAGGCTTTCCTTTGATTTGAATGATTGGAGAAGTAGTGATGGCAGGAGCTAGCACTTTAGATATTTTGATTTTTGTAGATGGCTCTCCTTCCCCTTCCCTTTTACTCTCCCCCTTTTTGTTATCATCAAGGAGAGGGGTCAAGCCTTGTGCTTTTGCCAGCTGCATTAGGAGACTGGTTTGAGATTGTTGGTTGTGAAGAATGGTGGCCACAGAATCTTCAATAACTTGAACTCTGTCTTCCAACTTGGCCAGCCTTTTCTCAGTAACTGATTCCTTTTTCAATCTCAAAACCAAGTCCTGCAATGTACCATAGGGCATGACTGAATCCAATTTTTCAGAACTGTAGGATTTCAAGTCAGCAATATCCTTCCTGAGATCATCCATACTCAGATTCTGCTTTACTTGCTGCAACTTCATGAGATGCAGTGAGTCCAGGTGAGCTTGAAGGATAGCCTTGATACTTGCATGTGAAGTGTTCTGAATGGCCTGTTGAATAGTGTTGATTTATTTGACTAAGGAGACATTGAATTCCCCTGATCTATACTCCTTTGTCAAAGCCCATTCAGGTAGATTTGGAATTGAACTAGGGCCTTCATCTCCCCCTAAGTTCATGCTTCCATCAAAAGAAACAGAGTCATCATCATCAGAATTTACTCCAAATTCCTCAGATGGCTCACCAGCTGTAGAAGGCATCTTGGTAATAGCAGCTTTATCCCTTTGAAGAGATTCTGTTGTGTGTACTAGATGTAGTGTCTTTTCTGCCTCCTCATTGCCCTGAGCAGCCAATATTTGATAGGCTGACACAGGATGAGTAAAAGTGTCAGCATCCAAGGAAATGTTATCAATTACAGCTTTGTAATGTTGCTGAAATTGTCTTTCCTTTTCAGCATCATCCACAATCATTGACTCACTAGCAATGGCTGGTTCCACCCTTATATCTACTGTACCTGCCTTTCTCTCTTTTTCTCTATTTTCTTGCATCAGGGGCTCCCCCTGGCTCACACAACTCACTCCCTCACCTTCACCTACTAAGGTGGTACTCCTCTCACTTACTTTTGCCATGCTGGAAGAAATAGCATGCATTTTTGAGCTCTCAATCTCTCCTTTTGCCTGGGAGCAACCCAGCCTCTCACTCAAATTTTCACTCCCTTCCCTCAATCCTAAGAGTGATTGCACAGTATTCATGTCTTCTACACTTGGAATTGATTCAGTTATGTGTGGAGAGACTATCAACGGATGTGGAATATCCGTTGAAGGTGAAACTGATGTTATCAACGGATAACTGCTGTTAAGCTTATCCGTTGAAGAGCAACCACTTGTCAACGGATGAGTGATATCCGTTGAAGAAGGAAAATAAGTTGAAATTGAAAGTGATATAACTGTTGAATCTGTGTAGATTGATTTGAGATGTGGTGACACAGATCCTTCAATTATATCTGAAAGAATTTGCGGGTGATCCAACAAATCATCTAAGAGATGATGATCACCTGTATTTGAGTGGGGCTCCTCCCTGAGTTGTAAAGAGGGAGAATCAGGAATTGATGGGAATAACATATCCACATCCAGAGATGGTGATGAAGTGTTTGGTGATTGATGTGTGATTATTGTGAGAGAATGGGGCTGTGACTCCACATTTATTGGAGCCACATCAAACTGAGTTTGAGAAGGCATAGATACAGATGGATGTATCTGTGCAGTGTGTGCACCCTGTGTAGAAGATTGGGTTCTAGCCTTCTTTCTTCTAATAAAAGCTTTTGTTGGTGAGTGTTTGGCTTCAGTGTCCCTCCCTCGTTTGTTCTGTGTTCCTGGTTGGGAACTATTTTCAATAGTAACATCCTTTTGGGAGGATGCAACTAGGGATGTGCTAGATACCTTTTCAACCACCACAGCTTTTTGAGAAACTGTGGCTTGGCTAGCTTGGGAAGCACTTAACTCTCCTTCCTTATCCTGGGGGTTTCTTTGATGTTCACCCCTCCCCTCACCAATCACACCCTGTTCACTCCCCTCAGGGTTAATGGTTGGTGTTACAACTGTTGTCTTTTGAGAAACAACAGAGGTGGTTTTCTTTGTCTTTGATTTTGAAAGTTTAGTTTTGGTGACCTTGGTAGAAATCTGTTGGGGCATTGTCACATATTTCATGGCCACACTAGAAGATAAAGAAATAGAGGGGTTGGAAGAAGTAGGAGTTGTAGAAGCAATTACCTCACCTACCTGAGGTGCATTCATGATTGGTAAATATACCAATAGCACACTGCTGTTGAGATCCATTCTCAATAAATCTGCAAGAACTCTTTTCTCTTGTGCCCAGCACTTGAGTTTATTATTCTCATTGATTATGACCAAACCTTCAGCAACATGGTTAGCCAATAACATAAAGAATCTAGCATAATAGATGTTATTAGGTCTATTAGCTTTGTTACCTAATCTAGTACCCAATTCTAGCATCACATAGTTGCTAAGGTTAAAATACCTATCAGAAACAAGCATATAGAGCATATTAACAAGAGATGAAGTTATGGCATCAAAATTACTAATTTTCCCAGAGAAAACCTTTATAAAGGCATCCCCAAGAAAACTCCATTCTTTCCTAAGGCCTTTTCTTCTAATACTCCCTAAACTAGCAGAGTTAAGAGAATAACCTATGGAATCTAACATGCTGGATACATCATTATCAGTGTGTGGTGTCATGGCATTGTTCTCAGGTAATTTAAAACATTCTTGTAAATCATCACAGTTAATACAGTGATTTTTACCTTTGAGAGTGAAGGAGATAGTCATATCTATGGAGTTGAACTCAGCAGTTGTCCAAATCTCCTCAACTACTTCACAGTAAATCGTTGGGGCTTCCAGCATTGCATAGCTAAGTTTACAGTTTTTGATGAAGTCCATCATTTTGTGATAGTCTGAATGGGCTTCATTCTTTTCTACCAAAGCTATGAAATTGTTCTTCTCATAGATGAACCCAGATTGAGACATAATTTTCACGACTGGTGCCATTGTTGTGAGTAGAAATTGCAGAGAATAACTTGAAGGTTTTGCAGAGAGAAAATGGTAAATGCTTGAAATTTTAAGAAAGCGTAAAGTAAAAATGAAAAATCAGAAGGGCTTATATGCTTTCAAAAAAAAAAAAAAATTAGTAAAAGATTAATCAATAAGTATATGTTAGTGAATTTCAGCCATTAAGAATAAACTGTAAGTATTCTAACAACTACCTTTAAAACCAATACATACAGATGTATGTATGAGTATCAACGGTTAAGAAAATAGAATCAACGGCTGTGAAACACCTGAATCGACTGATGTGACATTTCAACGGATAAGGCAAATTGTCATCCGTTGAAAGATACTTCAGTTTTATCCGTTGACGGATAAAAATTCCAGAAATGTATTTGTCTTTCAACGGATAATGAATATCCGTTGATAGAGCAATTTTGATTTTCAACGGATAGGAAACATCCGTTGATGGTATAAACTTTGTTAAAAGTCAAATTTGTTCTAGCAACTAATATATTTCAGGCTTCAATTCAAATTGCAATAAGGACATGAATTTTAAGAGTAATTAAGCATACCTAGCTCACTTACTAATCTTGTGAATGTTGATTCATCAAGTGGCTTGGTAAATATGTCTGCAATTTGTTGTTCACTTGGAACAAAATGTAGTTCCACTGTACCATTCATGACATGCTCCCTAATGAAGTGGTACTTGATATCAATGTGCTTGGTTCTTGAGTGCTGTACAGGATTCTCTGTTATGGCTATGGCACTTGTGTTGTCACAAAAGATAGGAATTCTATCAACATGAAGTCCATAGTCAAGGAGTTGATTTCTCATCCATAACACTTGAGAGCAGCAACTTCCAGCAGCAATGTATTCAGCCTCAGCTGTAGAAGTAGAGACTGAATTTTGCTTTTTGCTAAACCATGATACAAGCTTGTTTCCCAGGAATTGGCAGGAGCCTGTTGTACTTTTCCTGTCTATTTTGCAACCTGCATAGTCTGCATCTGAATAACCAATTAGATCAAAGCCAGATTCTCTAGGATACCAAATACCTAAATTTGGTGTACCCTTGAGATATCTGAAAATCCTTTTGATAGCTATTAAGTGAGACTCCCTAGGATCAGCTTGAAATCTAGCACACAGACATGTAGCAAACATTATATCTGGTCTGCTAGCAGTTAAATATAAAAGTGAACCAACCATGCCTCTATAACTTGTAATGTCCACAGACCTTTCAGTCTTATTTAATTCAAGTTTGGTGGCAGTGGCCATGGGAGTTTTTGCAGATGAACATTCCATTAAGTCAAACTTCTTTAAAAGATCATGAATATATTTAGTTTGACTAATGAAAATTCCATTACTAACTTGTTTAATTTGTAAACCAAGAAAATAGGTTAGTTCTCCCATAAGGCTCATTTCATAATTACTTTGCATTAGCTTAGCAAACTTTTTACAAAGTTTATCATCTTTAGAACCAAATATTATGTCGTCTACATAAATTTGAACAAGTATACTAGAGCCATTAACATTCCTAAAGAAGAGAGTTTTATCAACAGTACCTCTAGTGAAGTGATTCTCCAAAAGAAATTTTGATAAGGTTTCATACCAGGCTCTAGGTGCTTGCTTCAGTCCATAGAGTGCTTTCAACAGATAATATATATAGTCTGGAAAATTTGGATCTTCAAATCCTGGAGGTTGACTTACATAGACTTCTTCCTCTAATTTCCCATTTAGAAATGCACTCTTGACATCCATTTGATAGACTTTGAAATTGGCATGAGCTGCATAGGCTAGAAAAATTCTGATGGCTTCAAGTCTTGCAACAGGAGCATATGTCTCATCAAAATCTATTCCCTCTTGCTGAGAATAGCCTTTAGCAACCAATCTGGCTTTATTCCTTATGATAATGCCATTTTCATCCATCTTGTTTCTGAATACCCATTTTGTGTCAATAGGACTCTTGTTCTTTGGTTTGGGTACCAGCTTCCAAACTTGGTTTCTCTCAAATTGGTTTAGCTCTTCCTGCATAGCTAATATCCAATCTGGATCCAATAAGGCTTCTTCCACTTTCTTAGGTTCCTCCTGAGATAGAAAACTACTATACAGACATTCATCTTGAGTAGCTCTTCTTGTTTGCACTTTAGATGATGCATCACCAATGATCAGTTCAAAGGGATGATTCTTGGTCCATTTCCTTTGAAGTGGAAGATGTGCTCTAGATGAGGTGGCCTCAGTATTGTCATGATGTGAGACAGAGTGTTGACTAGTTGAAACTCCCCCTGAGTTGTTGGTCCTTTGCAGGGAACTTGGAGTTCTATCAACTGATGATGTAAATCGATTATCCGTTGATAAACTATGATCAACGGATGCTTCATTTAGTACTTCAACGGATGATACACCATGTCTTTCAACGGATACTGCATTGCCTCTATCAACGGATGCAGAATTCTGACTTTCAACGGATGCAGTATTTTGTGCATTATCCAAGGGCATGTTTTGAATCCCTTTTGAAGTGTTATCTCCATCAGTCTCCTCTTTACTATCATCATAATATATCTCAATGTTGTCAAATTTGAGTCTCTCATATTGTCCCTCATCTGTTAGTCCATCAATCTTTTTATCATCAAACACAACATGCACAGATTCCATAACAATGTTGTTTCTTAGATTGTAGACCCTATAAGATTTTCCAGCTGAATAACCAACAAATATCCCTTCATCAGCCTTTGCATCAAACTTCCCTTTATGGTCAGATTGATTCCTTAGTATAAAGCATTTACATCCAAAGACATGAAGAAAGTTTAGAGTTGGTTTTCTTCTCTTGAACAACTGATAAGGAGTCATGCCTTTAGCTTGATTGATCAAAGAGATATTTTGAGTGAAACAGGCACAATTAACAGCTTCAGCCCAGAAATATGTTGGTAACTTTGATTCTTCAAGCATTGTTCTGGCAGCCTCAATTAAAGATCCGTTCTTTCTTTCAACTACCCCATTTTGCTGAGGTGTTCTTGGAGCTGAGAACTCATGCATGATTCCATTTTCTTCACAGAACAGCCTCATTGATAAATTCTTGAACTCAGTTCCATTGTCACTCCTGATATTCCTAACCTTCAGGTCAGGATGATTATTGACTTGCCTGATGTGATTGATAATGATTTCACTTGCTTCATTATTTGATCCAAGAAAATAGACCCATGAAAACTTTGAGAAATCATCTACAATCACTAAGCAATATCTTTTTCTTGCAATTGACAATACATTGACTGGTCCAAACAAATCCATATGTAGCAGCTGTAATGGTTCATCAATTGTTATTTCAAGCTTCTTTTTGAATGATGCTTTCCTTTGTTTGCCTTTCTGACAAGCATCACACAAACCATCCCTTGAGAATTCAACAAGAGGAATTCCTCTTACTAGGTCCTTTTTGACTAGATCATTCATTGTCTTGAAATTCAAATGGGATAGCTTCTTGTGCCATAGCCAACTCTCAACTGAACTTGCTTTGCTGAAGAGACAAGTAATAGATTCTGCATTTGCAGAGTTGAAGTCAGCTAAGTACACATTTCCTTTTCTAACTCCAGTTAGAACCACTTTGTTGTCTTTCTTACTAGTGACAACACAGGCTTCAGAATTGAAGGAAACTGTATTCCCTTTATCACATAGTTGACTGATGCTCAGTAAGTTATGTTTGAGACCATCAACTAATGCAACTTCATCAATGATGACATTCCTTGTTGAAATCAAGCCATATCCCATAGTAAACCCTTTGCTGTCATCTCCAAAGGTTATGCTAGGGCCAGCTCTTTCCTTAAACTCTGTGAGCAGGGAGAAATCTCCTGTCATGTGTCTTGAAAAGCCACTGTCCAAGTACCATAAATTTCTTCTATTTCCCTGCACACCATAAAATCAATCAATTTGATTTTGGTACCCAAGTTTCCTTGGGTCCATTCTTGTTAGCCTTTCTCCTAGATTTCATTCCTCCTGCATCTCTAGACTTAGGTAACTTTGAGTCAACCTTGGTCTTAGATGTAGTTGGTTGAGGTGTAGGGTTAGTCACAGAATCATTTAGCACATTTGGAATATGATAAGGCATGGATTGTGCATACATGTTATTCCACATAGGCATATTGTATGGCATTTGAGGCATACTAAATGCAGCAAGATAAGGATTGTTAAAATATGGCATGTTTGCAAAATGTGCATAAGGATTCTGTTGAGACATAGTAGGCATAGCATGTAGAGATGATGCAGACATGTTAGGCATGGAAGAGGGTACAGTTATGGGGGTTTTCTTAATAGATTTGCAATTAGCAGATAGATGATTAACACTACTACAATGCACACAGCTTTTTCTAGGAGCATACCTATCAGGTGTGTAATTGTTATATTTGTTAACACCTACCTTCCCATTTCTGTTAGATTTTCTTTTAGTTTCCTTTTTATCCTCAACCATCTTGAGCCTATTATTTAACTGTTCTAAGGTCATGTGCCCTATATTCACCTTACTGACATCTTTGGATGTGCTTGCTTCTTCTTTAACAAAGTTCTTGGAAGTTGAACCAAACTTTTTGTTGAGTTTCTTTAGATTTTCACTAATAGAAACATCTGCCTGTTTTAATTGAGGAACCTTCAACGGATGCTCATTTTCTTCCTTCAACGGATAACCTTCATCATCCGTTGATTCCACATCCGTTGACAGCCCATCAATTAATTCCAGTTTCTTTTTGTTTTTATCCCAGGCAGTTTCACAGAATGATTCAATTCCTTGGACCTTGGCAATTTGAGCACTAACATCCCTAGATGTTTTCCAGGCTTTAATCACCTCTTGCTCTCTCTTTAATTGATTAGAAAGTATTTCTACTTTCTTAATAGATTCAGCTAGTTCATTCTCAACAGATATACAATGCAGCTTGGTTCTCTCTAGGTCAATCAACTTATCTTCTAACATAGCATTTCTATTACTTAAAAACAGATTGTTCTCTTTAATCCTACTATTTTCTTTAGCAAGAGATTTAAGAGACACACGCAAATGATACAATTCAGTAGACATGTCATTAAAAGCATCATTGCACTCTTCTTTAGTAAGTTGTGTTACATCAGTAGTGATTACCTGAGTTGTTACCTGATTGCTTGATGAACTAACTTCATTTTCCTCAGAATCAGCCATTAGAGCTAAGTTGACATACTCCACATCTTCATTCTCTTCCTCTCCATCAGCTGCCCAATCTTTTTCTTGAGTAATGAAAGCCCTTTCCTTTTGCTTGAGCAGATCAAAATATTTCTTCTTGTAATCTACTTGGTCAAATTTCTTCTTTTCAGAGGTTGGCTTTCTGCACTCACTTGCAAAGTGTCCACTTATACCACAATTGAAACACTTGAACTTTGATTTGTCCACCATGTTCTTATGAGGTTTAGTGGCTCTAGTGTTTTTCTTAAACTTCATCTTTGCAAATCTCCTAGACAGAAATGCAAGATGCTCATCAACACTATCAGAGTCATCTTGACTGGAGTTGTCTTCATTCTCAGCAACTTGCTCTTTTCCTTTGCTTGATTCCTGATATCTTGTACCATCTTTGGAGTTTGATGTAGATCTCATAGTTTCTTGTCTGCATTCCCTCTCATTTTCAGCTACCAATGCAACTGAACTTCCTTTCTTTCTCCCCTTCTCCAATACCTCATCCTGTTCCAACTCTAGTTCATAAGTCTTCAAGATTCCATATAATCTTTCAAGAGTGAAGTCCTTATAATCCTGAGAGTTTCTTAAGGAGACAGTCATGGGTTTCCATTCCTTTGGCAAGGATCTTAAGAATTTAAGATTTGAATCCTTCACCTGGTACACTCTACCATACATCTTTTGGAATCTGTTAAATGTGTCATTTAAAGATTCATTTTCTTCAAAATGAAAATACTCATACTGTTGAATGAGAAGCTGCATCTTGTTCTCTTTTACTTGTTCTGTACCTTCACACAGCAGCTGAACTGTGTCCCAAACCTCTTTGGCAGTTGAGCAATTTATCACATTATCAAACATATCCTTGTCAAGACCATTAAACAAAATGTTCATAGCCTTCTTATCCTTGTGGACTTCTTCTGTGTCTTCCATTGTCCATTCTGCTCTAGGTTTTGGAATGGATTGACCAACAGCAATTGTGGCCGTAGCAACTGTGGCTACTTTGTGGGGAATGTGAGGACCATTCTCAATACAGTTTACATAACCTTCATCTTGGGAGAGTAGATGAAGGTGCATTTTCACCTTCCAGTGGTGATAACTGTCTCTGTCAAGAACTGGGATTTTTACTCCAATATCCTTCTTACTCATCTTTGTTAGATTCCAAGATCTTTAAACTCTTTGTTTGTCAAGATCCTGCTCTGATACCAATTGTTATTTCTAGAGAACTAACAATGAGATTTACAGAAGGGGGGTTGAATGTAAATCTCAAAACTTTTTCAAGTTTTGAGCAGTTTATAAAGACTGTGTGTTCAAGATGAACAAGTGTGTGAATTGCTTTAAGCTGATACAGACAGATATATATTCAAACACAAATGTAAAGAACACAATAAACCTTTAAAAACTTTTCTGGTGGATTTGTTGTTGCACCAGAGATGGTATTTCAAAAATTCTGTGATCTAAGAATTTGATCACAGCTGCATCCTAGTACAAACTAGATAATTTTTCTCTCAAGATTTTTCTAAACAGCTCTGGAAAAATTCTTATCTAATTACTAGCTACTACTTGGTTTATATATTACCAAGTTTACAAGTGAAGACAAGGATATAATAAAATAATAAAGTAAGATCTCCACTTGTTTCTTCTCCAGTTCACTCCAGTACTTTGTTGACTTAATGTCTCTTTATACTAGAGTAGAACGGCTGCTTTTTCTGATGTTCCTGAAATTAGGCTGCCACATTTCAGTTATCTCTGTTCACCCACGTGCCTCTGTTTGTAGGTACAACTACCACTTATCAACGGTTAATCAACAGAACATCTGTTGAAGCTTTCATCCGTTGATGCACTCATCCGTTGAAGGATGTTATCCGTTGAAGCTTTAGAGACATCCATTGAAGCTTAGCTTCTCATCCGTTGAAGGTCTTTAAGTCATCCGTTGATACCACTTCATTTATACAAAATTACAAGGCATGAAATATTTACAATTGGCCTTCCTATCTGCATATCTTCTAGTAGTCAACATGACTCATAGTTTCTCTCAACTTCTAAGAATTACATCTTAAATACAGAGACTGAAATATGCTACAACACTAGACTTATTTCTAAGTAAAGCTACACCATCAACGGATAGCCAAAGTGGTCTTATCCGTTGAGGCTACAGACACTGAATTTCTACTTAAGTGTTTTGTTAAACATATCATCAAACTAATGCACATATATTCCTAACAAGATCAATAAAAGAACCCCTACATAGTGTGGTATGAAAAGTTTTCTTATTCAGCATAATCAGCAAAAGCACTATTCATAAGGGTTTCAAAAATTCCAAAAATTGGGGTTATTACAGTCTCCCCTCCTTAAAAGGATTCCGTCCCGGAATCAGATAGAAAATGAATAGAGATACTTTCTTAGCATTGCACTTTCTAACTCTCAAGTAAATTTTCCCACATTGTGGTTCTTCCATCAAACTCTGAATAGTTTGATAACCCTTCTCCTAAGCACTTGTTCCTTTTTCAATCTATAACCCTTCTTGGTTGCTCCATATAGGTTACGTCTGGTTGCATGTCTATGCGCTCATATGCCCCTATTTATCTGGCATCCGAATTACACTTCCTTAACATTGATACGTGAAACACGTTATGACTTGCTACATGTTCGGGGGTAGGGCTAGCTCATATGCTAACTTCCCAATACGTCTTAATATATCCAAGGGTCCAACAATTCGTGGACTTAAACTTTCCTTTCTTTCCAACCCTCATCAATTCTTTTTAAGGGAATACTTTTAACAATACAAGGTTCCCTCCTTCATACTCTTTGTCCTTTCATTGTCAAATCAGCATACTTCTTATGTCCATCTTGGGCTACTCCCAGCCGTCCTCTGATTAGATCTATTATATTCTTGGTCCTTTGGACCACTGCTGGTCTGAGCATCTTGCGCTCTACAACTTCATCCTAACATAAGGGAGATCGACATTGTCTTCCCTCAAAGATCTCATAAGACGACATCTCGATACCTGACATACGATCTATTATCGTGAGAAAACTCAATCCGCGTTAAGTGATCATTCCAAATTCTTTCAAGTCTATTGCACAGACTCTTATTATAGCTTTTAGCATTAGAGCTTTTGCTTCTCAATACCCATTCTTTTCCAGTTCGTAATCGCTACTACCTTCCGTTCCTAATATTATACTAGTTATACTTTTGCTCGTTAGCGTTCTATAACCTTTTAATAACCACGTCAACCTTAGTATCACGAATGTGTTTCCATTCCGAACACCGCCATAACTTTACTACTCCTTTTTCAGCTGTTTCTATTTTCCAAAGTTTGATCAATCATATAGAAGTAAAGGAATTTGTTGAGAGATCACTATGATCATGAACACTTGTTCTATTGCATAGTTAGTACAGAAGGTGGCCAGCCTTTAGTACTTGACAAGCAATTAAATAACATGTGGTATCCTATTAGGCTTCTATCACACAGATAGATAGTCATTCGGCAATACCTCCCCTTCTGGAAGGGTTGTTCTTCTCAGCTTACATGAAATGAAAAGAAGAGAAAAGAACGAACTGAAGAGAATTGTATATACGTAAAATAAATTATTGCCATAAAATATCTGGCTTGAAATCTACCTCTGAACTATAGAGGTTTGTCATAGGAGAACAAAACATATATGTATTTATATCAACATCAAGTATCATAGCATCGTATTTCACATGCCTAAATATTTTTGCTATTTCGTCAATCATTCTATGGACCCATGCTCTTCCTCGAGCTTATACACAATCACCTTTGAAACTCCCTCGATATCAAAAATCGAATCTGGGATCTCATTCTAGACATCATCGTTACTAGAATTCTATGCTTGCATCGCAACCTGTTAGTCCCTTAACAATATAGCAAGAATTACAGAAGGGGGGTTGAATGGAATTCTTTATCTTTTTCTTGAAATAAAAATGTTCAACTCGATTATAGATATATCTGTTTTGATTAGCACAATGCGGAATATAAACTTTAATGAATCAAAACAAGAGTAATTAAAAACAAGAGTCTTTAAAAACTTTCTGGTGGATTTAAACAATTTCACCAGAGATATATATTAATATATCGAGAGACCTCTGTGTGCAGAAATGCTCACAGCTGCTTTTACAAGATAGAACAACTAAGAACACAGGAAATGCTAAAGATAGTGCTTACAAATATTTCTCTGTGTTTGTTTCTAAGCTCACTTAGTTTTCTTAGTTATTTTATATTTGCTACTCTTTTGGTTTATATATATTACCAAGATTACAAAGTCAAAAGAACTGAATAAATATAAAATCTAACAGTCTTGATCTTTGCTGCTTTTCGTCCTCTATTACCCAGTAAATAGGCTTCCACAGTGTTTGTATCCAATCTCGACGGCTGTGTGTCATCTTTCACTGTTCAATTGATGTTTGAATCTTGCTATTATCATCCGTCGACTTTCAGATCATCCGTCGAAGACTTAATTGATCATCCGTCGACTACTATTTTGAACATCCGTTGAAAGTCATTTGATCATCCGTCGAAGCTTTGTTAAGCATCCGTTGATAGCTATTTTGGCACTTGACTTCATTTCACTTATACAGAATTACAAGACATTGCTTATGTACAGTTAATCAACCTATTCTGCATATCTAGTTAAAGTCAACATGACTTATATGCTACTACAGATTCTATACAAATGTGCATACAACACTGTGCTACAAACTTATCATCATATAAGCTACTCACTGGATGGATAATAAATTACTCATCCGTCGGTACTCAAACTGAGTTATCCGTCGGAACTATAATACTTATCCGTCGAGTGCTACATTATTTCACTAAGTAAAATCTACTTAGATGTTTTGTTTAGGTAATCATCAAGTGCACAACATATTCACAACAATCTCCCCCAATTTATGTCTACTTGAATTGTAGCCATAAATTAAGAGACACTTGATGATTACAAAACATCCTAAACATATATCTTTAAAGATAAGTAGATAAAACTAAAAGTGCTTCAATTTAAACAAGGTATGCAAGGTTTGGCTCACAGTCAATTCAAGATGCTCCTCTAGCCTGAGCCGATTTTTCTAGTTTCTTGAAGGTCTGGATCTTCTTCCAAGCTTTCTGTTGTTTTCTTCAATTTGATTCTGGAGCTGTCTGTGGAATTCTAATTCATCAGATTCTGAGAGATCTAACATTTCTTGCATTTCCAAAAGAGTCTCATTGCTAGAGATACTCAATTGGTCTTCTAATCTGAAGAATCTTCTCACACCCTTGTCATCCATGAATTCCATCAGCCAGTAGGGCCTTGGATGCACTCTCCTCCCTGTGTATGGGATGATAAGAGTTTTGGGTAGTGCATCTTTGGCTCTAACACTCCTTAGCTCTTCAATCTTCTTCAATACTAATCTTCTTGCAGTTACATTAAACCCAAAGTTTTTCTTGAAGGATGAATAGACTTTGATCAACACAGCTTCGCTTTCTTGAAGTATCCTGTGAAGAGGCCATTGAATCTCCCTTCCTCCTTTGTACTTGAATACCGACCTTTCAGGTAGGTTTCTGTATGTATCAATTGCCCTTACCTCATCCAGCTCCTCCAGATAAAGGTTTAGGTCTGAAAATTCCTTGATGTCACACAAGTACAAGTAGTCTTCCTTGTTGATCTTGGGTTGAGCTTTGACTACTGCCTTGGATTTGAGAGGTGACAGCTTCACTTTCTTGACTGCCCTTGATTTTGTCCTTCTTAGCTTGGTGAGAATTGGCAAGTTGAAGTCAGGAATTGGTAATTTATCCCACTCTATTGGCTCATCCTTTGGCACAATAGGCTCTCCATGTATGTTCCTATAGGGGTCTACCACTCTTATGTTTTCAAATACCACAGAGGGCTTTGATGCTTGAGTTTCAGCTTTAGTGGATTCCATTGGAAATTGATCTTCCAATTCCTTGTTAACAATATCCAACTTTCTTTTTGTTCTTTTAGCCAATTCTTTCTTTCTTGGAGATTTCTTCTGTTCTTCAATCTTCTTCTTTGATCCAGTAGCTTGAGTTGGTTGAGAGGGAATTTGTTGAGAAGAGTTCACAGCCTGTAGCTTGGTCAAGATAGTAAACTGTTCTTTCTTTTGTTTAGACTTCTTTGCATCTAGAGCAGCTTGCCTCTTTTCCTGCTTCAATCTGGCTTTTTCTTCTTCCTTTGCTTGAGCAAATTGTGGATGTCCAGCTACCACACAAATTTCCTTCCCATTTCTGAATATCTTTGCAATTCTCTCTCTTGAGGCTGAATCAGCTGGATCTTTGTAGAGAAGAATAGATCTTGACAGAAGCTTCTTTTCATCAGGCTTGGGTGTCTCATACACAATATCCATAGGGTTCTTCAAAGATGACTTTGGATAGTTTGCCCTTGGTTTAAGAATCATCTCAGCCTTTGTAGTCTTGATGCAGGAAGATTGTCCTTTCTCCATATAGTTCATGCTCATCTCATTCACATTGATTGACTTGACATGAGAGTGATGGATTGCTGACTGATCTGGTTCCTTGACTAATTGAAACTTTCTCTGTATTTCCTCATCAATCTTTTTCCAGTTGATCAGAGTCAACTCTTCTTATCAGCATCTTTCAAACTTGTTGCTGCTGCATTTATAAGATCTATACCATCTGCAACTGGTGGCTTGGAGATAGTAATTGAAGGTACAATTACTTTGCTGATTTGAACTACAATGTTCTCCCCCTTAGTTGGTCCTTTCTCCCCCTTACTTGATTCTCTCTCCCCCTTTTTGTTATCATCAAGTGAAGGAGTTAGGCCTTGTGCTTTAGCCAGTTGCATGAGAAGATTTGTCTGAGTCTGTTGATTTTGAAGAAGTAGGGCCACTGAATTCTCAATAACTTGAACTCTGGTCTCCAGCTTGGCTATCTTCTTTTCAGAATCTGATTCTCTTCTCAACCTTTGTAATAAATCATGCATGGTACCATATGGCATTAGTGAATCTAGTTTCTCAGAGTTGTATGTCTTTAAGTCAGCTATCTCCTTTTTCAATTCATCCACACTGATATTCTGTCTGGAGTGTTGGATCTTCATTAAGTGCAAGGAGTCTAGATGAGCTTTAAGAACAGCCTTGGTACCAACATCTGAAACTTCCTGAAGGGCTTGCTGAATAGCTGTTACTTGTCTTACCAAAGACACCTCAAATTGTCCTGGTATAAAGTCCTTTGCCCATGCCCATTCAGGTAAACTTAAAGCAGAACTTTGGCCTTCAGCTCCCCCTAAGTTCATGCTTCCATTCAAAGAACTGGAGTCATCATCATCAGAATTTACTCCAAATTCTTCAGATGGCTCTCCAGCTTGAGGAGGCATCCTGTTGACAGCAGCTTTATCTCTTTGAAGAGATTCTGTGGTGTGCACTAAGTGTAAAGTCTGCTCTGCCTCCACATTGCCCTGAGCAGCCAACAGTTGATAGGCTGAAACAGGGTGAGTAAAAGTGTCAGTATCCAAGGAAATGTTATCAATTACAGCTTTGTAATGTTGCTGAAATTGTCTTTCCTTTTTAGCATCATCCACAATCATTGACTCACTAGCAATGGCTGGCTCCATCCTTATTGCTCCAGTACCTGCTTTTCTCTCATATTCTCTCTTTTGTTGCATCAGGGTCTCACCCTGGCTCCCCACCCTCACACCCTCACCTTCACCTACTAAGGTGGGACTCCTCTCACTCACTTTTGCCAATCCTGAATGAATGGATTGCTGAGATTCACTCTTTTCCTCTCCTTTTGCCTGGGAGCAACCCAGCCTCTCACTCAATACACTCTCCTCTCTTAGTCCTAAGAGTGATTGTATTACCACCAAATCTACTACACTTGAAATTATTGAAGTTTGAAGTTGTGCAGAGACACTCGACGGATAAATGATATCCGTCGGGTGAGTGGTAAAGCTATCCGACGGATAACTGCTGTTAAGCTTATCCATCGGGATACAATCACTACTCGACGGATGAGCAATATCCATCGAGAGAGTAGAAATGAATGAGGTGGGAAGAGAAACTATTGTTGACTCTGTGTTGATTGAAGTTATTTGAGGCACAGATGTCACAATAGAATCAGAAAGAATTGGCAAGTGAGCCAACAAATCATCTAAAAGATGATGCTCACTTGCACTAGATTTTGGCTTCCCCAACAGAGTTAAAGAAGGGGAATCAGGAATTGAAGTGTTTATCATGTCCACTTCCAGTGAGTTGGTTGGTGAGTATTGTGTTTCAGTGGCTTCTATCAAGAGAGATTTTGGCTGTGACTCCACATTTATTGGAGCCACATCAATCTGAATTTAAGAAGGTGCAGGGACTGTGTCTTTAGCACCAGTTTGCACTAAGTGTGTGTCCTGTGCATCCCCAGTTGTTTTGGATTTCTTCTTTCTAGTATAAGTTTTGTGTAGGCTTGTGTCCCTAACCCTCTTGGCCTGTGCTCTTGGATGAGAGCTTTGTTCAATAGCCACATCCTTTTGGGAGAATGCAGCTAGAAGTGAGCTTTTGTCCTTTTTAAGCACTGCAGTTTGTTGGGAAACTACAGTGTGGCTAGGCTGTGATTCACTTATCTCTCCAACCTTATCCTTGGCATTTCTTTGATGTTCACCCCTTCCCTCACCTATCTTACCCTCCTTCACACTCCCCTCTTTGTGTTTGGTAGAATTTTCAACTGGTACCTTTTGAGAGATACCAGAGGGGGTTTTCTTTGATTTGGATTTAAGAATTGCAGTTGTTTTCTTTTGGGAGAATGCAGCTAGAAGTGAGCTTTTGTCCTTTTTAAGCACTGCAGTTTGTTGGGAAACTACAGTGTGGCTAGGCTGTGATTCACTTATCTCTCCAACCTTATCCTTGGCATTTCTTTGATGTTCACCCCTTCCCTCACCTATCTTACCCTCCTTCACACTCCCCTCTTTGTGTTTGGTAGAATTTTCAACTGGTACCTTTTGAGAGATACCAGAGGGGGTTTTCTTTGATTTGGATTTAAGAATTGCAGTTGTTTTGGCAGCTTTGGTAGGCAACTGTTTGGTCATTGTTACAGTTGCCATAGCTATGCCTGAAGTCAAAGAAATAGAAGGGATTGGAATAGTTGAGAGTGTAGATGAACTTACCTCACTTACCTGAGGTGCCAGCATTACATGAAAATAGAACATTGGCACATCCTTGTGATGGTTGGCTCTGTTCAGATCTGCAATGATTCTTCTCTCTTGAACCCAACATGCTAATTTGTTGGTTGGGTTCTCAAGTACAATCTCTTCACAAAGATGGTTAGCCAAAAGCATAAAAAATCTAGCATAGTAAATATTCTTTCCTCTTTTGGCTAAGTCACCTAGTTTATAACCTAACTCATACACAACCAGATCACTTAAGTTGTAATATTTGTCTGTAACTAGCATGTATAGCATGTTAAGCATGGAAATGTTCACAGAATCAAAATTACTGATTTTTCCAGAAAAGACCTTAGTTACTACATCACACAAGTAACTCCATTCCTTCCTAAGACCTAGTCTTCTAATTTCACTTAATTTTGCAGTAGGAAGTGCATAATGAATGAAATTAAGCATATTGACAATATCAGTGTCAGTGTGTGGTGCAGTAACATTGTTATCAGGAATCTTGAAACATGCTTTTATGACATCACTATTGATACAGAAAACATTACCTTTGATGGTCAGAGTGATGGTTTTGTCAGTAGACTTGTAGATTGCTGTTGTCCACATCTCCTCAACAACTTCACAATAAATTGTGGGTGATTCCAGCATAGCAAAACTTAACTTGCAGTTCTTCACGAAGTCCATCATCTTATGATAGTCTTCAGATTGCTGAATCCCCTTATTGATCAAGGCAGTGAAGTTGTTCTTCTCATAGATGAACCCAGTCTGTGACATGATCTTTACTACGGGTGCCATTGTTAGGGAAGAAAAGCTTGAAGAGACAGAGGATTTTTGCTTGAGAGAGAATGAAATAAGACAGTTGAATTTGAGAATGATAAAAGAAAATGATTATAATGAAATAGGCTTTTATACTTTGCTCAAACTCAACGGATAAAAATAATAAAGAGAAATAAATTACCCAATAGAAACTGCCTAAAATTACCGTTTTAAAATAAACTTTAAAAATTCCACCCATTATCTGTCGTGTAATGCTTATAAACTGTAAGTATACTCGATGGATAATGTTCAGGAAATTAACGGTTAAGATTTAGATACTTCGACGGATGAGGATAAAATGTTATCCGTCGAGCTTTAAAATATTCCAGAAAAGTAATTGATTTTTATTTATAATTTGTATATCGACGGATGACTCAACCCGATGGATAATGGTCATCCGTCGAGTGACAAATTTTGACTTAGCCAAAATTTCATCCAAGACTAAAAATCAACTAAATTTCTGGCTCCTTTTCAACTTGCAAGAATAATTCAGATAAATTCAAGAGTAATTAAGCATACCAAACTCACTTACCAACCTAGAAAAGGTGGATTCATCCAGTGGCTTGGTAAAAATATCTGCAAGTTGCTTCTCACTTGGAACAAAATGTAACTCTACAGTACCATTCATTACATGTTCCCTTATGAAATGGTACTTGATGTCTATATGCTTTGTCCATGAATGTTGCACTGGATTTTCAGTGATGGAAATTACACTTGTGTTGTCACAGAAAATAGGAATCCTTTCAACTTGCAAACCATAGTCTAGCAATTGATTTTTCATCCATAAAATCTGTGCACAGCAACTGCCAGCAGCAATATATTCAGCTTCAGTTGTAGAAGTAGAAACTGAATTTTGCTTTTTACTGAACCAGGACACAAGCTTGTCTCCTAAAAATTGACAGGTTCCTGTTGTGCTTTTTCTATCTATTCTGCAACCTGCATAATCTGCATCTGAATAACCAGTTAGATCAAAACCAGAATCTCTAGGATACCAAATTCCAAGTTTTGGTGTTCCTTTGAGATATCTGAAAATTCTTTTAATAGCTATCAAATGAGACTCTCTAGGATCAGCCTGAAATCTAGCACACAAACATGTAGCAAACATTATATCTGGCCTACTGGCTGTTAAGTACAAAAGTGAGCCAACCATGCCTCTATAACTTGAAATATCCACAGACTTTTCAGTAGTGTTTAGTTCAAGCTTAGTTGCAGTGGCCATGGGAGTTTTTGCAGATGTGCAATCCATCAGATCAAACTTCTTTAAAAGATCAAAAATATATTTAGTTTGACTAATGAATATTCCATCACTAACTTGCTTAACTTGTAAACCAAGAAAGTAAGTTAGTTCTCCCATCATACTCATTTCATACTTGCTTTGCATCAGTTTGGCAAACTTTTTACAAAGTTTTTCATCTGTAGAGCCAAAAATAATATCATCTACAAAAATTTGAACAAGTATGCTAGAGCCATTCACATTTATGAAAAATAAAGTTTTATCTACAGTACCTCTTGTGAAGTGATTTTCCAAAAGGAACTTTGATAAAGTGTCATACCAGGCTCTAGGTGCTTGCTTCAGTCCATAAAGTGCTTTCAATAGATAGTAGACATACTCTGGGAAATTTGGATCTTCAAAGCGAGGAGGTTGACTTACATACACTTCTTCCTCCAAATCACCATTCAGAAAGGCACTTTTGACATCCATTTGATATACCTTGAAATTGGCATGGGCTGCATAGGCTAAAAAGATTCTGATGGCTTCAAGTCTTGCAACAGGAGCAAATGTTTCATCAAAATATATCCCTTCTTGCTGACAATAGCCTTTAGCAACCAATCTTGCTTTGTTCCTTACTACTATGCCATTTTCATCCATCTTGTTTCTGAATACCCATTTGGTGTCTATTGGATTCTTTCCTTTAGGCTTGGGTACCAGCTTCCATACTTTATTCCTTTCAAATTGGTTTAGCTCCTCCTGCATAGCTAAAATCCAATCAAGATCTAATAAGGCTTCTTCTACCTTCTTTGGTTCTTCCTTAGACAGGAAGCTGCTGTATAGACATTCTTCTTGAGTTGCTCTCCTGGTTTGAACTCTGGAAGAAACATCACCAATAATCAGTTCAAAGGGGTGATCTTTTGTCCATTTTCTTGGTTGAGGTAGATTAGCCCTAGATGAAGAGACCTCAATGTTGTCTTGATGTGTGATTGAGTTCTGATTGCTAGAAACTCCCCCTGAGTTTGTGGATCTTTGATTTGAAATTGGGGTGCTTTCTATGGTTGATCTGCCTTGACTTCCTGCTCCTTTTGATAACCCGACGGATGGTGAATTTTGAGTACCGACGGATGAGGCAGGTTGTCTTCCGACGGATAATACAGATTGCCTTCCGACGGATGAAGCATTACGTAACTCGATAGATGCTGAGTTTTGTGCTTCATTTGTAGTAAATTTGTCTGCATTATCCTTAGACACTGTTTCTTGATCACTTTCATCATCACTTTCTTCACTGACCATCTCAACATTGTCGAATTTGAGGCTCTCATGGTAATTTCCATCTTTTAGTCCTTCAATCTTTTTATCATCAAACACAACATGTATAGATTCAACAACAATGTTGGTTCTTAGATTGTAGACTCTATATGCTTTACCAACAGCATATCCAACAAAAATTCCTTCATCTGCTTTAGCATCAAACTTCCCATTTTGATCAGTTTGATTTCTCAGAATATAGCATTTACAGCCAAAGACATGAAGAAAGTTCAGAGTTGGCTTCTTGTTCTTGAACAATTGATAAGGTGTCTTGCATTTTGCTTGATTAATCAGAGAGATGTTCTGAGTGTAGCATGCAGTGTTGACAGCTTCAGCCCAGAAATATGTTGGTAATTTTGATTCTTCAAGCATTGTCCTTGCAGCTTCAATAAGAGATCTATTCTTTCTTTCCACTACTCCATTCTGTTGTGGAGTCCTTGCTGCTGAAAACTCATGCAGGATCCCATTTTCCTCACAGAATGCTCTCATGATATAGTTCTTGAACTCAGTTCCATTGTCACTCCTGATTCTTCTAACTTTGAAATCAAAATGATTGTTAACTTGCCTTATGTGATTGATGATGATTTCACTAGCTTCATCTTTGGACTTTAGGAAATAGGTCCAAGAGAACTTTGAGAAATCATCTACAATTACTAGGCAAAATCTTTTCTTTGAGATTGACAAAACATTGACTGGTCCAAACAAATCCATGTGAAGCAGTTGCAGAGGTTCTTCAATTGCTGAATCAAGTTTCTTCCTAAAAGATGCTTTAATTTGCTTCCCTTTTTGGCAGGCATCACACAGTCCATCCTTTGTAAACTCCACCAGAGGAATGCCTCTAACTAGCTCTTTCTTTACCAGCTCATTCATGGTCTTGAAGTTCAAATGGGATAGCTTCTTGTGCCATAGCCAACTTTCATCTTGACTTGCTTTACTGAGAAGACAAGTTACAGATTCTGCTTTATTTGAGTTGAAGTCAGCTAGATACACATTTCCTCTTCTCACACCAGTGAGAACCACTTTGTTGTTTTGATTATTAATCACAACACAGGTTTCTTTGTTGAAGGTTACTGAGTTGCCTTTATCACAAAGCTGGCTTATACTCAACAGATTATGTTTGAGACCATCCACTAAGGCAACCTCTTCAATGATGATATTGTCCTTTGAAATCAAGCCATATCCCACAGTATAACCTTTGCTGTCATCTCCAAAAGTGATACTTGGGCCAGCTCTCTCTTCAAACTCTGTGAGCAGGGTAGAATCACCAGTCATGTGTCTTGAACAACCACTATCCAAGTACCAAAGATTCCTTCTGTTTCCCTGCACACATCAAAATCAAATCAAGTTGATTTTGGTACCCAAGTTTCCTTGGGTCCTGCCTTGTTAGCTTTCTTCTTCTGTTTCTTAGGTTTTAACTCATTTGACTTAAGAATTTCAGATTCTTCCTTAGTCATTTGGGTTGGGCCTTTGAAACCACTAGATGCTACAGAATTATTATGCATGTTATGGCTAACAGGAAATGGCATGCTTGGTGCAAACATCTTATTCCAGTAAGGCATGCTAAATGGCATTTGAGGCATATTGTATGCAGCATAATATGGATTAGGTGCAAATGGCATATTAGCAAACTGTGCATTCATGTTCTGTGTAGGCATAGCATTAACAGGCATAAGGGGCATGGCATTCATGTTAGAGAATTGAGGCTGAACAGACATGGGAGTAGGCATGGCAGATTTGCAATTAACAGACAAATGATTTACACTACCACATTTGACACAGATTTTTCTAGGAGCATATTTGTCAGGTGTGTAGTTGTTATATTTGTTAATCCCTACTTTACCATTCCTATTGTTTTTCCTTTTAGTTTCTGTTTTTACCTCTATCTTCTCAAGTCTGTCACTCAACTGTTTGACAGTCATGTGACCAACATTAGCCTTCTTCCCTTTCTTGGCTTGACTTGACTCCCCAGAAACAAAGTTCTTGGAAACAGACCCATACTTTTCATTTAGCTTGGTTAATTTGGCTTTACTAATGGGTTTGTTCACAGCCGACGGATGAGGATTTTTATCATTCGACGGATAACACATTTTGTTATCCGACGGATAGTCCTCATCATTCGTCGAGTCTACATCTGTCAGCAATCCATCTACCAAAATAGGTTCTAGTTTCTCCTTATTCTTTTTCCAGGCTTCATCACAAAAGGACTCAATTCCTTGAACCTTGGTGATTTGAGCATGAACATCTCTCGATGTTTTCCATGCTTTAATCACCTCCTGTTCACGATCGAGCTGCTTCTTTAAAATTTCTTCCTTTTTCAAGGACTCAGTTAATTCCTCTTTAGCAATTCTACACTCAATTTTTAGTTTCTCAAACTCAACAAATTGAGACTCAAGCACATTATTCCTCTCACTCAAAAATAAGTTGTTTTCTTTGATTTTAGTATTTTCTTTAGTGAGGGACTTAAGTGTAACACGCAAATGATACAATTCTGTAGACATGTCATTTATTGCATCATTACACTCAGCTTTAGATAAATGTGTAAGGTTTGTAGTAATTACCTGATTGTTTGAGGAACTTGTCTCTGTTTCATCAGACTTGGCCATAAGGGCTAGATTGACATAGCTGATCTCCTCATCTTCATCCAAACCATCAGCTGCCCAGTCATTCTCTTGTGTAATAAAAGCCTTTTCCTTCTGTTTGAGTATATCAAAGTATTTTTGCTTATAATCCACAGACTCAAATCTCTTCTTACTAGAATCTGACTTTCTACACTCATTTGCAAAATGCCCTGCCAAGCGACATTTGAAACACTTGAATTTTGACTTATCCACCATGTTTCTATTTGGCTTGGCAGCTCAAAAGTTCTTCTTGAACTTGAGCTTGGCAAATCTTCTTGAAAGGAATGCTAGGTGCTCATCAATGTCCTCCATGTCATCTTGACTCAAAGAATCTTCACTTTCTGCAGCTAGCCCTTTACCCTTGCTTTCACAGGCCTTCGAAGTTGATTCCACAGCTTCCATCTTCACTTCCTTCTCCTTTTCCAGTTCAGCAACTAGTGCAATGGATCCTCCTTTCTTCTTTCCTCTCTCCATTCTTTCATCCTGCTCTATTTCAAGCTCATAGGTCTTCAGAATGCCATACAGTCTCTCCAAGGTAAACTCCTTATAATCTTGTGAGTTTCTCAATGAGACTGTCATTGGTTTCCATTCCTTTGGAAGAGATCTGAGAAATTTCAGATTGGAGTCTTTAGTCTGATAGACTCTTCCATGCAATTTAAGAGCATTTAGTAGCTTTTGGAATCTACTAAAAATGTCAGTGAGTGACTCACTTTCTTCATTGTGAAAATGCTCATATTGCTGAATCAGGAGCTGCATTTTATTTTCTCTTACTTGCTCAGTAACATCACAGATTATCTGTATTGTGTCCCAAACTTCCTTGGCAGTCTTGCAGTTGATGATGTTATCAATCATATCTGTATCAACACCATTGAACAGAATGTTCATGGCCTTTTTATCTTTCCTGACTTGTTCAAGATCAGGATCAGACCATTCATGTCTTGGCTTTGGAACTCATGGTTCATTTCCTATTGCAGCTCTCATTGGAACATGAGGGCCTCTTTCTATGCAGTCCACATAGGCCTCATCTTAAGAAAGCATATGAAGATGCATCTTTACCTTCCAATGATGGTAATTATCTTTATCCAGAAAAGGAATCTTGATTCCAACATCTTTCTTGTTCATCTTGCTGAATTGTTTTGATCTTTAAACTCTTTATAGATTAAGAGCTTGCTCTGATACCAATTGTTAGTCCCTTAACAATATAGCAAGAATTACAGAAGGGGGGGTTGAATGGAATTCTTTATCTTTTTCTTGAAATAAAAATGTTCAACTCGATTATAGATATATCTGTTTTGATTAGCACAATGCGGAATATAAAATTTAATGAATCAAAACAAGAGTAATTAAAAACAAGAGTCTTTAAAAACTTTCTGGTGGATTTAAACAATTCCACCAGAGATATATATTAATATATCGAGAGAACTCTGTATGCAGAAATGCTCACAGCTGCTTTTACAAGATAGAACAACTAAGAACACAGGAAATGCTAAAGATAGTGCTTACAAAGATTTCTCTGTGTTTTTTTCTAAGCTCACTTAGTTTTCTTAGTTATTTTATATTTGCTACTCTCTTGGTTTATATATATTACCAAGATTACAAAGTCAAAAGAACTGAATAAATATAAAATCTAACAGTCTTGATCTTTGCTGCTTTTCGTCCTCTATTACCCAGTAAATAGGCTTCCACAGTGTTTGTATCCAATCTCGACGGCTGTGTGTCAGCTTTCATTGTTCAACTGATGTTTGAATCTTGATATTATCATCCGTCGACTTTCAGATCATCCGTCGAAGACTTAATTGATCATCCGTCGACTGCTATTTTGAACATCCGTTGAAAGTCATTTGATCATCCGTCGAAGCTTTGTTAAGCATCCGTTGATAGCTATTTTGGCACTTGACTTCATTTCACTTATACAGAATTACAAGACATTGCTTATGTACAGTTAATCAACCTATTCTGCATATCTAGTTAAAGTCAACATGACTTATATGCTACTACAGATTCTATACAAATGTGCATACAACACTGTGCTACAAACTTATCATCATATAAGCTACTCACTCGATGGATAATAAATTACTCATCCGTCGGTACTCAAACTGAGTTATCCGTCGGAACTATAATACTTATCCGTCGAGTGCTACATTATTTCACTAAGTAAAATCTACTTAGATGTTTTGTTTAGGTAATCATCAAGTGCACAACATATTCACAACACAACCTTCCTCGTATAGTAATACGACTCTCTATTGATAAGAAGGAATAAATATTAAATAGGTAAATAATCGACCTAGTTTTTCTATCAAAGATAACTTATACGTCAACACGACCCGATTAGTGGTACTCAATCTCAACATCCATTCCAATACAACTCTCACGGTTGTAATCAGCTCATTACTCGCAGAATCATTGCTGCATTACTATGGTCCACCACTGACCTACTGTTGTCATTCACTTTCCATGAAAACTTAATATCTAACCATACGGAGTCCATACATGTCGTATAGAATTCTTCTAAGGAGTTAACATAATCACCATTCATAATTCATGAAGAACACTCCAAATTCTGACGTACTTTCATGACATGAAGTAGATAAAATTGCAGAAGAGTTTCAATCAAAGCAACGATAGCAGGTTAATACTATTCTTAATCATATGCCTTAAATAGAAGACTTAACTCAAAGATTCGTCTAGTCCTTTTTGAAACATGGTCCTGGATTATCTCAAGATAGTACCTTCTGAGATAGATAGCCCGCTCATGGCGATTACACGAATTAAACCTTTACCAACTACTATTACGGTTGAAAATTGCACAGTCATCAGAAGGAATGTCAATCTTCCAAACTATAATACAACCTTCACAACTTTAACCATCATCACTGTATTCCTTTGGCACAAGCGCCTATAATTATCCTCTTACCTTTAAAGTGTCGGCCACCTCTTTGGCCTTTCCTGATAGTAAAATTTCCTTACAGTAAATGTCATTTTAACCACCTCCAAATAAATTTTCTACCTCATTTCAATCACTGCTTATGTGAAGATGTTTTCCTTAAAATCTGATGAGTAAAAAAAATATCACCATTTTTCCATAAGTTATTGCCTCAGTCTTTAGAGGTTAATCACTGTCACGACTGACTCTCAATCATACTTAGAACATCTTTTATCTTAGGTCCTAATTGCCCTGAACAATTTCGACCTTTACTGGTTCGATCCATACTTTCTCGTGGTTTAACATGGGCCCCACTTGGCATCATTATAATTACGTCATATTTCCTTTATCAACATTTCTATTTTTGAGAATTTTGAATATTACCTTTCTCCTTATAAAACCTCTAAGGTTATCCTTGAATCGTTCCTCCTATATTCCCTAGATACAGGGCATATCAAGATACCATTTATTAATACCAGAATCATTGTCTATATACTTCTGAAAAATTTCTCCACTGATCCTTAAAGGTTGTTATTACCTTAATCCTTTCCAATTCATACTGTCAAAACTCATACTATCCCTATTAAGGGTGAAATGCCAACCTTTATGCATTCCCCTAGGATTCATTTTAAGTTACCGATGTTATATCCTTAATTCCACCTTTAAAAAGGTACTTGCATCCTTCCATGGATAAATCAAGTCATATGTCTTTGAAAGATTATCTTATTCAATCATTCCCACCCAGATAGTCTATACCAATTTCACAATAGCATCTTTATTCAAACAGAGGTCAACCCATATGGCCTTCAAAAGATAACAATGGTTACCCGCTTTTCTTTCCTAATTTGGTAATGATAACAGGGATGTTCTGGAAGATATTGGTCGTGTTCAACGTGAACTTCTTCTTAATAATTCCTCATTTACTTTTGTTGTTTATCTCAACAGTCATCTCAATGTTGGGATATCTTTCATACCTAGCGTCTCCTTATTTATCCTTCGATCTATCTCAAGGTTTCCTCGAATCCTCCCAACTTACAGGGGATAAAATGTATGTATCTCTTATTCCTTCAATCATCAACTTTAACTCATGGTGAATCACCCTTATCCTGACGATTACATACTTTTCTATTTCTATTGCTACGAGTCTTTAGGGTTTCCTCATACCCAACTCCCTTATCATTTCTCAAACTCTATTTCCTTTATATTCCTTTCCACTTCAGTTTCTTTTTATTTTCCTTTCTCTTATCATTATTTCATGAACCAACACAATATAAGCATTGATTTCAAACATCCCGTCATTCTGGATTCGTGTCCTCAGAATGAATCTTGACAACTTTTACAACTTAGATTCATAATTCATCATACTCTTCTGCCTTTGTTCTGACTCTAAAGCTTTTACACTATCTCCAATTCCTTGGGAAGTACTTTCCTGAAAACAATTGACTGAACTTAAATCAGTTTATTATAATCTCTTGCTATGTGCCTTCCTTGGCCTTTCACCAGCGGGTGGCATTTCTCTTAGGAGGGTAAGTGACAAAAACAGTCTTTTTTTGATTCGTCAATCATTTAGAATCTCAAATGATTCCTATATTTCCTTTAGCCAGGCTTTTGCCTCGACTGGGTCAGCTTGTTCCTTGGAACTCTGAGAGCTTAGCGACTTAAAGGTCCAGAAAGAATTTCTCACCACATTGTTTCCTCAGGGTAGTAGTTGGGGATAATAGTCTAAGTTCTGTCTAGAAAGGTCCATAAATTGTCGTATAGGAGTACCATCTCGGGTCTCCTTTCCTTACTCGACTTCTGTTTCCTTAGTCTGAACGTTCCCTCCTCCTCCCCATAATCGGGGTCATCCTACATGTTTTAAATCCTTATTTTCCACTTCATTATGTTATGGGTTCCTTCTATCTTGATGGCGACCTCCCTGACTATCACGTTCAGGGTTTGCTCTAAATCTTATTCCTCAAACTAGCTTTCGTCTAAGATCTCATCTTTAAGCTCTTGAACATTTGGAACCCAAATTCTGTAGGAATACCTCATTATTCCCTTATCATCTTTCTCGGTAATAATCTTTTATCTAATTGTTGGCTCTCTGCTTTCATTCATCACTTTTTCTGGCACAATATGTTCTTTTCCGATAATTCGGACTGTATTGCAATCTCAAACAGCTTTTTGGTACCGGCTCCGGTTACCTTCACTTCTATTTCCATTTTCTCAAAATCTCTTATAAACTCTCCCAAAGACATTATCATCTTGAGTCTCTCATTTTTACTAAGGGCATCAGCCACCACATTGGCTTTCCCCGAATGATAAAGAATCTCCCAATCATAATTCTTGATTAGCTCTAACCGCCTCCTCTGGCGTATGTTGAGCTCTTTCTATGGGAAAATGTACTAGAGCACTTATGGCTTAGGTAAATCTCGCACTTCTCTCCATACAAGTAGTGCCTCCAATCTTTAGGGCAAAACTATTGCCACGAGCCCAAGCTCATGGATGGGGATATCGAATTTTATATTCCCTTAATTTTCTTGACGCGTACGCGAGTACCTTGTTGTGCTGTATAAGAGCACCCTAATTCCTTATGCGAAGCATCAATACAAATCACAAAATCTCCTTTTTCCATCCGGCAATGCCAACATAGGGGCCATCACTAATATTTGCTTCAGTTCTTGAAAGTTGTTCTCGCATTTCTCTGTCCATTCAAACTTCTCAGTCTTACGAGTAAGCCGCGTTAAAGGGCTACTATCTTTACAAACTTGAACGCACCTCCGGTAGTGACCGGCCAATCCTACCTCTGGTAGTCGCCCTAACCATAGTCATCAATTCCTTAGTGGTCCTTTATTCATTCTTGTCAGGATCCTCCACGGGATTCTTCTCAGCAAGAATCCCTTCTAGGACAACATCCTCAACCACTACATCCTCAATATGAACATCATCCGGTCCCGCATTAGGACGCTCTATCGGATCCATAATCTGATCTCCAATAAGTAATAAAACATCATCGCGTTGTTGCTCCTCAACCTCAAGGTTCGGAGTCCCGCTACCATATACGATAACGAACTACACTTCTATCACGATATTTATAAGGGTTCCCATAAGGGTTTTAACTGTTAGTACTACGTTAGGTAGTCCGACTATGAACTTGGCAAGAGTTCTTATTATCTTAGTGAACTTATTATTTTAACGTCATATCATCACTGAGGTTTATAACGCTTCGCTCTGATACCATTTCTGTAACACCCCCAAATTCGGGGTCGGGGATTCGGGTTGTCACGAGTTCGATTTCCCTTATCAATACTTAATCTTAACAGTCAACCAACTACTGAGTACTGTGACCCCATAATACACACACACACCACAAGTTATAGTCTCAGAGATGAATACCAAAAATAACACAAGTCATTTTATTCCACAATTATAAACCGTTACACCTTAAAAGGGTTTCTGAATAATTTACATATTCCTTGCCATTATTACAATTCATATTATACATAAGTCTGGTTCATCAATAGTTGAAAACCTAGCCTATTGGTAGCTCCTACCTCAGCTACGGCGGCATCAACGCTTCCAGAAAACTGCGGAACGTTTCCTAACCGCTTGCGAATTGGAAGCTTGTTCATGTTCATCTTTTCTATCTGTTGTTGTGTGATGAAAGAAGAAAGCAAGGGTGAGCAACAAGCCCACCGAAATAATATATATAATAATTAACAATATATGAGCATTCTCATCGTACTCATGAAAGTCTTGGTCAAGAAGAAATGAACCAAGCTGATATCTTAACGCGACCAAGTCGCAAAATATTCAGTATATGTATATACATATATACTTTTCACAATCTTTGAAATCCTGTGACATGTATAATATACACAGAGTTCCAGTTTATAACTGTATAAAAATATCGTTGCAAGGTGATCTCATATATCTAACCTTGTCTCAACATTTTTCTGAAAATCTTTGACATGCACAAGATAATCATTTACAAGATATAAGTTTAAAAGATGAAGTTACAAGATACTCTAATATACTTATATTTTTTCCCAATACTACTTGAACTACCACCGTTCAAGGTATCATCAGTTTCAAAAGTTCATCACACTGATGAGACTACAAGATAAGACTTTAATAGATTCAATCTTTGAAATATCATTAAATGGAATAAAGTTACGGGATACTTCATTAAGTCCCGATATGTATATATATATTCATATATATCTCCCATACATTTCCTGAAAACCTCTGTCATGTAAAGTATGAACAGAGTTGCAATATCCAATGAATTTGGAAAGAAAAGAATTTTGGCATAAACCCGATATCTTGTTGATCAGGAAAAGATACCAATAAGTAACCTTTTCTACTATAGATGGATGAATTCCTCGCCGGTCATCACCCTGGCCGTATTAGGACCTCGCACTAGACCGTTACCCGGCCACTCACGCGCGGATGGACTGTCACCCAGCCTCTTACACCTTCATAGACCGTACCCCGGCCTGTCGCTTATGCCGACTCAATTAGATGGACTTACTTCCTGAACGTTGGGCAAGTAATCAAATTGTTTTCTCAAAACAGCAACCTCGTTGCGAATATAAAATACACCACAGAGCCGGATCCCCAAGATTTTTGAGCGAATATTCAAGTCTCCTTCGAAAGGAAGATCTTAAATCTGAAAACGAGTTTTGGGATCCGCTCTAACTTTTAAAATCATTTTGAAGACTCGAAAACATTTTTAAGAATGTTTGGAGTAATGCTGATTTAATGAAATAAATCAGTCCCGATATATTAGAAAATATTTGAATAATATTATGTAAATAATATTCCCAAAAGGATAATCCTTATAAAAATAATTGAAGTAGAAGTTTTAAAACTTATACTTGAAATGAATAGTAAATAACCAAAGATATACTTATACGAAAGTACGATCTTTATTTGAATAATCAAAAATAAGTTTGAATATCGAAACATTATTCTTTAATAAAATTAAGAATATTATTTAAGAAATAAGCGGAGTCATAAGTCCTCAAATGAATATTTAAAAATAATATTCATTAAATAAAATAAACGGAGTCTTAAGTCCTCGAATGAATCTTCAAAATAATATTCATTAAATAAAGTAAGCGGAGTCATAAGTACTCGAATGAATATTCAGAATAATATTCATTAAATAAAATAAACGGAGTCTTAAGTCCTCGAATGAATATTCAAAATAATATTCATTAAATAAAGTAAGCGGAGTCATAAGTCCTCGAATGAATATTCAGAATAATATTCATTAAATAAAATAAAGTTATCGAATAAACCTTATTTTAATAGTTTTGAAAACTATATCAATATATATATAGTATACTCGGGAACATCGACTCCCGGTTTAGAAAAATGTTCACCTTTGGGTCCCCTATACTAAGGGTATACACAACTACTGCTTATCTCTAGCATAGGTATTATGCAACTTATAAGCATTTGAATTGATAGTAGAATATCAAAATTAGGAAACAGGCATGCATATAAATATCATATCACATGCTCCAATATATCGCAAGACTTTGCTAATAATAATCATGCACTTATCACAAGATAATGCATATACATATATACATCACAACAACAGTATAACGCGTAGAAAACTTGCCTGAGTGTTTCCGGATAGACTTAAGCTTAGAGTGGGTCCGATAACCTATGAACAACAATATAAGTCGGAATTAATCCCCGGTCGCTTAAGAAACTAGACTTTAACCAATTAGACCCCTAATTCGCTTTCGCGCTTAACGATTCACTTAAGTCGCTCGAGTACCCTCGGCTCCACCATTTTTAATAAATTAACCATTAAGAGTTTTAAGGCGATTCTTTTGCGAGTACCTTACCAACTTCCTAATCCACTTAACATAATTGTTTCATACCCCAATTAGTCATTTAAGGGCCTTAACCAAGGTTTCAAAGTAAGGCGAGGGGTAATGGTTCGTTCGCGAAACGCCGTTACTTAAAACGGTTGTTTCTCCTAAACCGTACATCGGATTCAAGCGAACCACATATCAAAACGAAGCTCGTAACATGAACTATCTAAACATGGCAATAGTCAAAACCTAACAGTGAATTCACGGATCCTGATGTTAAGAACAAAAACAGTCTAAGATAAATCGGGCATTACGACGGCTATGTTTACGCGATTACCAAATTTTATACCACTCCAATCAATATCAAACCACCACCAATCATCACTATTCCACCATCATTCAACCACAATACAATATCATTCAACCATAACTCAATATCTCAACTTATTCATCTAAACCAAGTCAAAAATGTGACCAAGAACTTTAAGTCCAACAAGTATCACTCCTAACTCCAAAATCAACAAAACCACTTACTAAACAAAGCTCTAAACATGATTAAACACCCATTACACTAACCCATCATCTAAACATTAGGAAATCCAAACAACAAAACTTAAGACTAAGATCATGAAGAGTTATACCTTCCTTGAAGCTTTTAATCCATGAAAGATCCTTGGAATGCCCATGGAAGCCTTAATCTATCCTCCTACAAGCTTGATCTTTCAAAGAAATCAAGAACACAAAAATTAATTTCAAGAAAGTACTATTCACCATCTTCTTGAATGATTTATAGGAAATGCTAGGAAAGGATTTTGAAGCTAAGATTCCTAGGAAGTATGTAACTTAACTGGGAGAAGCTAGGATAATTACCTTATAAATTAGCAAGTGGAGGAGCTTGGACTTCCCATTTCTTAAGAAAGAGGCCGAGAGCTTCAAGAAGAAAAAAAGAAGTCAAGTTGTGTTTTTGTGATTTGTTTTGCTTGCCTTGGTTGGTTGCTTTTGTTTTGATTAATTACTTTTAACCATGGTGGATTTTGTGTGGTTTAGAATCAACCAACAATTCCTTCCCTTTTTGTCATGCTCATGTCATCCCCTTATGTCATCATCCCACACTTGTCCTCTTCTTGTTGGTGAGATGACATCACCCTCCACTAACTCTTTGATTAACTCCTAATCACTTGGCTAATGACCGCTGATCTGTTATACGGTTCGCTTAACTTTTGTTCTCGTTTATTGTAATAACCCCAAAATTTTGAACTTTTTGTAACCCTTATGAATAGTGTTTTTGCTGATATTGTTGAATAAGAAAACTTTTCATGCCACACTATGTAGGGGTTCTTTTATGGATATTATGAGATTTTATTGGTACTTTATATGATATATAAGTGTATGTAAAGATCGTCAAAATCCAAATTTGAACCTTTTAAATTTTCCCGAAAATCCACCAGATATCGAAAGAATTGAGTATAAGGTAACAGGATAAAAAGGATTTAAATTCAAGGATTTTAAGAGAGGATCATAAAAGGAATATAATGTATTGAGAAAGGTTAAGGGAACCTAAGTAATAAGATCCCGGGTATGATCCCTCAAACGATAAACGAAAACGAAAGTTAAGTGAACCGTATAACAGATCAGCGGTCATTAGCCAAATAATTAAAAGCTAATCAAAGAGATTAGTGGGGATGATGTCATCAAACCAATAATAAGAGGAAAAATAAGGGAGGATGACATCACATGGTGACATAAGCATGACCAAGCAAAGTGTGTTATTGGTTGAATTAGAACCACACAAAAGTTACCATGGTAAAAAGGTAATAAAACAAAACAAATCAAATTGTCAACCAACCAAGCCAAAACATTTCATTTTCACCAAAAACACAAAAATTTTCATCTCCTTTATCAAAGCTCTCGGCTTTTCTTCTTTTCCAAAGAAAGAAAAATCAAAATCCTAGTTCCAAGCTTTGTTAAATTGCAAGGTAATTATCTAAGACTCCTTATGCATAGTTATGGATATCCTATAAGTTTGAGCTCCTAAATCATTCACAATCTCTTCCTAAAAATCATGGAAGAAGATGGTGAATAGTGTTTTTCAAGAACTAAATTTTTTTTCTTGAGTTTTTGTTTAGATTAAGCTTGGATAAGGACTTTAAGGGTGATTCCAAGCTAATTACTTGATTCTCCACTCTCCAAGAAAGGTATAACCCCTCGAAACCCTAACTTTATTTGAGTAATTAGGTTTAGTTTTGTTGTTATAATTCATGAGAGGCTTGTTTGTTGTGAATGTAGAGATTAGTTGGTTTTGTGAAGTTTTTGGAGTGGTAATTCTTGGATTGTTGATTAATGAACTTACGTGTAGTTTAAATTCATGTTTAAGAATAGTATAAATTGATAATGTGGAGTTTTTGGGGCTGTTATGATAAAGTATGGATGGATTTTGGTTGGTATGTCGATTGTGAGTTGATTGTGAGATGATTTGGAGTGGTTTAAATTTGGGTAATCGCGTAAACATAGCCGTCGTAATATCCGATTTACTTTAGGCTGTTTTTGTTCTTAACATTAGGACCCGTGAACTCACTGCTAGGTTTTGACCATTTCCATGATTAGATATTTCATGTTGCGAGCTTCGTTTTGATATGTAGTTCGTTTGATTCCGATGTACGGTTTAGGAGAAACGGCCGTTTTAAGTAACGACGTTTCGCGAACGAATCATTACCCCTCGCCTTACTTTGAAACTTAGGTTAAAGACCTAAAAGGACTAATTGGAGTATGAAACATTTGTGTAAAGTGTATTAGGAAGTTGGTAAGACACTCGTGAAAGAATCGCCTTAAAACTCGTAATGGTTAATTTATTAAAAATGGTGGAACCGAGGGTACTCGAGCGACTTAAGAAAACCAGTAAGCGCAAAGCGAGCGTTAAAGTCTAAATTGGTTAAAGTATAGATTTATAAGTGACTTTGGTTTAATTCTAACTCATATATTGTTTATAGGTTACCAGACTCGTCCCAAGCCATTTGTAACCCCCAGTCGCTCAGGCAAGTTTTCTATCCGTTATACTGTTGTTGTGATGTATACATTTGTACATGCATTATCTTGTGATAGATGCATAATGGTTATTTAGCAAATTCTTGCGATATATTGTAGCATGTGATATGGTATATATGCATGCCTGTTTCATATTCTTGATACATATATCTGCTGATTCAGTTGATAATACATATGCTAGAGATAAGCGGTAATTTGCATATACCCTTAGTATAGGGGACCCAAAGGTGAACTTTTTCTAAATTCGGGAGTCGATGCTCCCGAGTATAATATATATATATATATATATATATATATATATTTATACATATATATGAATAGTTTTTAAAACTATGAATGAAATAAGGTTTATTCGATAACTTTATTTTATTAATGAATATTATTTTAAATATTCATTCGAGGGCTTATGATCCCGTTTATTTTATTATTGAATATTATTTTGAATATTCATTTGAGGACATATGAATCCGCTTAATTTATTAATGAATATTATTTTGAATATTCATTCGAGGACTTATGACTCCGATTATTTACTAATTAGTATTCTTAATTTTATTAAAGAATAATGTGACGATAATCAAACTCACTTTTGATTATTCAAATAAAGATAGTACTTTCGTATAAGTATATCTTTGGTTATTTAATATTCATTGCAAGTATAAGTTTTCAAACTTCTACTTCAATTATTTTTATAAAGATTATTCTTTATGGGAATATTATTTAAATAATAATATTCAGATATTTTCTAATATATTGGGACTGATTTATTTCATTAAATCACCATTACTCCAAACACTCTTTAAAGTGTTTTCGAGTCTTCAAAATGATTTTTAAAGGTTAGGGCGGATCCCAAAACTCATTTTTATATTTAAGATCTTCCTTTTAAATGGAATTTAAATATTCGCTCACAACCTGAGGGATCCGGCTCTGTGGTGTAATTTATATTCGCAGCAAGGTTGCTATTTTGATAAAAGAGTTTTTGATTACTTACCCAACATCCGGGAAGTAAAATTCTTGAAACAAGTTAATCCATTAACAGGCATCGCCTGGGAAATATTGGTGAGTTTTCCTTTCCAACTAGATACGACTTCTTGGTGGAGCCGTATCAACAAGTTTCTACTTGGGGAAAGTGGGGACGAGCTTTACGTTTCAGAGTCATGGATTTCATCTGAACTAGGAGTGGCGTAAGTGGTCGAGTGACGCCGGCCCAGCCTAATTATATTGGCCCAAATCGCCTGGAAGTTCCGCTAAGACGGTCCATTCCTTAGGAGTCCAGTGTTCGGTTGGCAAGTAAATCCGACAAGTTCTCCTCTACATGTAGAAAATGGTGGGGTTATACTACTGCGACTGATCATCGTAAGTGGTCTTCCTGGTGCGACAAACTCCCGTAATGAGTTCATCATCCAGTTGGACAATTCTGCAACACTACCCAGAGCATTTCAATCGAAAGGCTACGAATGGGTGGTTGCCGAAGCTTTGACAAAGTCAAACAGTTATAATGGTGTTTCCATTGAATGAAGTATCTCGTA
Source organism: Apium graveolens (assembly GCF_009905375.1). Taxonomy (NCBI): domain Eukaryota; kingdom Viridiplantae; phylum Streptophyta; class Magnoliopsida; order Apiales; family Apiaceae; genus Apium; species Apium graveolens. The sequence goes on along the minus strand of NW_027417858.1, from coordinate 52,110 downwards.
ACTTCATTTCCTTTAAAAGTATTTCAAAGATTGAATCTATTCAAGTTTTATCTTGTGGTCTCATCTATGGGATGACCTTTTGAAACTTATTATACGTTGAACAGTAGTAGTTCAAGTAGATTTCTAAAAATGGTATAAGTATAGTGAAGTAATTGGTAAATTCATCTTTCTTTTAGCTTATATCCAGTAAGTAATTACCTTATGCTTGATAAAGGATTCTAGTAAGTTATCCATTTAGATACTTGCATTATTGTTTACACTATATATTATCTTGCGAGCTGTAATGCTCACTCTTGCTTCATTTCTTCATCACACAACAACAGTTAGGAAAGATGGCTAGACTCAAGCAGACCCAGCGCAAGCGCGTGGGAAGCGTCCCGCGTCTTCCCGTTGATATTGTAGCTGCTATAGCTGCAGAGGTAGATCTATTGGTAGATCAGGCATTCTACTTTTGGGAATCAAATATTGTATAATTATAACTTGTGGCAGATAATGGCAATTAACTGTAAATTTATCAAGTAATCATTTTAGGTTGTAATAACTTTTAAATTGTGGATTCAAGGACTTGTACTTATTTCAATTTCATCTCTGAGACTATAACGGGTTATGGTGTGTGTTAGTGTGGGGTCATAGCATAAGGTTATTTATTATAATTAAGTGAAGTGATATTGTGGAAAGAAAGACCGTGACGACCCGGATTCCCGACCTCAGATCTGGGGGTGTTACATTTATCGTTTGAGGGATCATACCCGGGATCTTATTACTTGGGTTCCCTTAACCTTTCTCAATACGTTATATTCCTTTTATGATCCTCTCTTATAATTCTTGAATTTAAATCCTTCTAATCATGTTTCCTTATACTCAATTCTTTCGGTATCTGGTGGATTTTCGGGAAAAATCAAAGTGTTCGGATTTGGATTCTGACGATCTTTACATACACTTATATACCACATAGAGTACTAATAATATCTCAGAAGATCAATAAAAGAACCCCTACATAGTGTGGTATGAAATGTTTTCTTATTCAGCATAATCAGCAAAAGCACTATTCATAAGGGTTTCAAAAATTCCAAAAACTGGGGTTATTACAGACTCGCTCTCAGTGATCTAGGGTCTGGATCAATTATTCCATACAGAACAAATTTGGATGAGAGCCCATTGGCTCCTAATCAATGGCTTGATTCCAATCAGAAACACATCATTTTAACATTGACACACGGAGCACGCTATAAATTTGCTACAACTGCGGTGGCAATATCAACCTATGGACAACTTTACCTATATCTATCAATTACCTCGAACGGTCCACTATAGTTAGGACTCAACTTGTCCCTTTTTATTCCAACCTAGCCATAATTTGTCAAGGTGCAACTTTTGTCAACACCATCGATCTGACTTTTACATCCACACTCTTTTGATGCACATCCGCCGTCTTTCTTTGTCTATTCCGAGCTGCTTCAACTTTCTTCCAAATCAACACCACTACACCTTTGAGGTACTAAATTAGCTTAGGAATTAATAATATCTATACTTCCACTTCCTCTTTCTAGGGTGAGGACCCACATCTATGTCCATACAACACTTTGCAAAGTAGCATTTCCTTACTAGCAGGATAACTATTATCATAGAAAACTCAATTTATGGTAGGTGATTACCTCAGTTTCCTTATATTGTCCATCATATATACTTTAGATGTATCTTATATTGTCTGAATCATCTCTCACTTTGACCCTCTGTTTGAGGATGATAGGTAATACTGATTTTTAAATTAATTCCCAACATTTGAACACTCCTTACTCATTTCCAGCAATTTAGGATGGAAAGTAACCTCATATCTTCACTTCTTCTCACCTTCAGGTATTTAAACTTCACAGTCCACTCTTTCCTATTCTTTTATTTACTCCTCAATGATCTTAATCACATTCAATCATTTCCTTCTGTGCAGGGCATCCGTTACTACACCGACTTTGCTTAGGTGATCTTTGATGAAACGATCGGAATCCCTTGTTTATCTCATCTAGTATTTATTAAGGAAAATTTAACGTATAGTTTCTTCCCTTCCAACCTTCGTAGGGAAATCCTTGAGCGTTCGACACAGACTTTCTCAATCTTTAAATAGCTGAGGATGTTATCAATAAATAAAATTCGCTTATCCAAGTACTCCTTATACACCATGTTCTTTGATTACTTATTAACTAATGCACTTATTACTCCACATAATACCACCAAAGAGTACAATGCTCATAACTCATTCTGATTAAAATCTTTGATACGTCCTCAAGCTGGATCTTAAGTCAATCCCGTAGAAACCATATACTCTTTGAATTAAGTCAAATAAGTAACTAATTCCTAATAGGGGTTATTTATTCTTAGTCGTCATTTTATTAAATTCCCGATAGTCAGTACACAACCCCATAATTCCATCCTTCCTCTCTATAGCATCACTGGTATGCTCACTTCCTTCTTCTCATAACTTTTACAATTACCAACTAGTTATTTCATTCCACTTGCCTCTAGACACTCCAGGGCATTTATTTATTACTCAAACTTTTCAACTTCTGATAATTAGCACACAATCTTCATACATCCATTCTTCTTTCCTATAAACCATATCGGTATACAGTACAGAATACATCTTGTCTCATTATTCTTTCTTCTCCCCATTCTGAAGTTTCCTTAACTAATTACTTGATTCCTACTGGTTTATAAGATCCGGGCTTTTGACACCAGCCTGACTCTTTACAGTAACGATTGAGAAATTATCTCTTGTGTTCAGAGGAAATCCTGATAAGTCATTCAATAAAACCTTTGGGGATCTCACTTGTTGTCTGGATTCTTTTCAACTTAGGTACTTTCTTATTATTATGTTTTACATGCGCTAGTCATGCCTTATATTGCTTCTGCATCTAGAAACTTACCTTACTATTGGCTTATGTACACTTTACATTTCGCTTCTTCTGAAACCACTCCTTGCCATAATACAGGACAACCAACTCAATCATAAAATCGCATCAAATTCTTCTAGCTCGAAGGGTGTCAGATCAACTACAACTACGTCCAACTTCCAAATGCTCGATCTCTTGGTCCTTTTGAAAGTTCTATCTGTAGCTGAACTGGATGTTGGCCCTTAGGATGTAGTATCCTGAATAACCGTTCTACAATTCCTTGCAATATGTCCATGCTTGAAACATCGCACATTCTTCTTGCACGTACCACTGCATCTCCTTTCATAGGTGTTGCAATCCACTGCTCACTTGACTGACTGGGCTGGAGCGGAAGCAACTGAAGTAGTACCAAATATATCCTGAAATAAACTATATCTCCGGAATCTCTTACTCCTATTCCGGCAAAACCAATTCTCAAATCCCAAAGTGGATTCTCCTTGGTTTGCTCTATCCTTAACACCTTCTGACTTCCTTTTCTTATCTTCTGCTCATTTTCCATTACCAGGGTGGCCTGAACCATAGAGGAGTATGTTTTGAGTTGCAATGTCACAACTCCTCTGCGAATTTCAAGCTTCAACCCTTATTGGAACCTCCTTGTAATAACCCCAATTTTTGGAATTTTTGAAACCCTTATGAATATTATTTTGAATATTCATTCGAGGACTTATGACTCCGATTATATACTAATTAGTATTCTTAATTTTATTAAAGAATAATATGTCGATAATCAAACTCACTTTTGATTATTCAAATAAAGATAGTACTTTCGTATAAGTATATCTTTGGTTATTTAATATTCATTGCAAGTATAAGTTTTAAAACTTCTACTTCAATTATTTTTATAAAGATTATTCTTTATGGGAATATTATTTAAATAATAATATTCAGATATTTTCTAATATATTGGGACTGATTTATTTCATTAAATCAGCATTACTCCAAACACTCTTTAAAGTGTTTTCGAGTCTTCAAAATGATTTTTAAAAGGTTAGGGCGGATCCCAAAACTCATTTTTATATTTAAGATCTTCCTTTTAAAGGGGATTTAAATATTCGCTCAAAACCTGAGGGATCCGGCTCTGTGGTGTAATTTAAATTCGCAACAAGGTTGCTGTTTTGATAAAAGAGTTTTTGATTATTTACCCAACACTCGGGAAGTAAAATTCTTGGAACAAGTTAATCCATTAACAGGCATCGCCTGGAAAATATTGGTGAGTTTTCCTTTCCAACTAGATACGACTTCTTGGTGGAGCCGTATCAACAAGTTTCTACTTGGGGAAAGTGGGGACGAGCTTTACGTTTCAGAGTCATGGATTTCATTTGAACTAGGAGTGGCCTAAGTGGTCGAGTGGCGCCAGTCCAGCCTAATTATATTGGCCCAAATGGCCTGGAAGTTCCGCTAAGACGGTCCATTCCTTAGGAGTCCAGTGTTCGGTTGACAAGTAAATCCGACAGGTTCTCCTCTACATGTAGAAAATGGTGGGGTTGTACTACTGCGACTGATCATCGTAAGTGGTCTTGTTAGGAATATGTGTATTTGTTTGATGATAAGTTAAGCAAAACACTTAAGTAGAAATCTAGTGTTTGTAGCCTCAACGGATAAGACCATCTTGGCTATCCGTTGAAGGAGTAGCTTTACTTAGCAATAAGTTTAGTATTGTAGCACATTTCACTCTCTGGTTTCAAGCTGTAATTCTTAGACGTTGTTAGGAAATGATCAGTCATGTTGACTACTAATGGATGTACAAATAGGAGGGCTAAGTGTAAATATTTCATGCCTTGTAATTTTGTATAAGTGAAGAAGTGTCAACGGATATTGAAGACCTTCAACGGATAAGAAACAAAGCTTCGACGGATGTCTCTAATGCTTCAACGGATAATATCCATCAACGGATAAGTGCTTCAACGGATAAAGACTTCAACTGATAATGCATCAACGGATAAAGCTTCAACGGATAAAGCCTCAACGGATAAGGCATCAACGGATGAAAGCTTCAACGGATGCTTAGTTCATTAGCAGTTGATAGTGACAATTCACAAGCTAACAGAGGCACATGGGTTGACAGAGACACACTGGAATGTGGAAGCCTCTAGGAGGAATCAAGAAAATGCAACATTTCCATTCTGATGCAAACAAGGATTTACAGATTATCCTAGATTGCATTGGATAGAGAAATGAAGAAGAAACATGTGAAGAATCTTTTCAATTGTATTTTACAGTTTGTCTTCACTTGTAAACTTGGTGATATATAAACCAAGTAGCAGCTAGTAATTAGATATGAATTTTCCTGAGCTGTTTAGAAATATTAAAAGAGAAAATCATCTAGTTTGTACTAGGAAGCAGCTGTGATTTAATTCTTTGAATTACAGATTTTCTGAAATAACACATCTCTGGTGGAACAAGAAATCCACCAGAAAAGTTTTTAAGTTCTTTGTGCTCATTTCATTTGTGTTTGAATATATATCCGTCTACATCAGCTTCAAGCAATTCACACACATTTGATCACTCAAACACTTAGCCTTAGAAACTGCTCAAAACTTGAAAAAGTTTTGAGATTTACATTCAACCCCCCTTCTGTAAATCTCATTATTAGTCCACTGGGAATAACAATTGGTATCAGAGCAAGCTCTTAACATACAAAGAGTTTAAAGATCTATTCTGCTAACATCATGAGTGCACAGAAGAATCCTCCTACTACCATCATGAGTAGGAAGGATATTGGTGTAAAGATTCCAGTCCTGGAAAAAGATAATTATCATCACTGGAAAGTGAAGATGCATTTACATCTTCTTTCTCAAGATGAAAGCTACATCAACTGTATTGAAAATGGTCCTCACATCCCTCACAAAGTAGCCACAGCTGCTACTGCAACAGTTGCAGTTGGACAGTCCATTCCCAAGCCAAAAGCAGAATGGACTATTGAAGACATGGAAGAAATCTGCAAGGATAAGAGAGCCATGAACATTTTGTTTAATGGCTTAGATCAAGATATGTTTGACAATGTCATCAATAGCCAAACTGCAAAGGAAGTTTGGGATACTGTACAAATCATCTGTGAAGGTACTGAGCAAGTCAGAGAGAACAAGATGCAGCTTCTTATTCAACAGTATGAATATTTTCACTTTGAAGAAGGTGAATCATTAAATGATACCTTCAACAGGTTTCAGAAACTGTTGAATGGATTGAAGCTGTATGGTAGAGTGTACCAAGTCAATGATTCCAACTTAAAATTTCTTAGGTCTCTGCCAAAGGAATGGAAGCCCATGACTGTCTCTTTGAGAAATTCTCAAGATTATAAGAACTTCACACTTGAAAGACTATATGGAATTCTGAAGACTTATGAACTTGAAATGGAGCAGGATGAGCTGTTGGAAAAGGGAAAGAGAAAAGGAGGAACAGTTGCTCTTGTAGCTGACAGTGAGAAGATGGAAGCCAGGAATGAGGAGAAGACAATGCCAAGTCTCAAAATTGGCACAAGCAAATCAGAATCAAGCAAGGGTAAAGAGCAAGTTGCTGAGGATGAAGACAATTCCAGTCAGGATGAATCTGATGATATTGAAGAACATTTGGCCTTTCTGTCCAGGAGGTTTGCAAAAATAAAGTTCAGGAAAAACATAAAGTTCACTAAGCCAAACAAAAACATGGTGGACAAATCAAAGTTCAAATGTTACAACTGTGGCATTAGTGGATACTTTGCAAGTGAGTGTAGGAAGCCAAATTCTGAGAAAATGAAATTTGAGCAAGTTGATTACAAAAAGAAGTATTTTGATTTGCTCAAACAAAAGGAAAGAGCTTTTCTCACTCAAGATGATTGGGCAGCAGATGGGGTAAATGAAGATGATGATGTGGAATATGTCAACCTAGCCCTGATGGCTAATTCTGATGAAAATGAAACTAGTTCATCAAGCAACCAGGTAATTACTACTGATCTCTCTCAGCTTTCTAAACATGAATGCAATGAAGCCATAAATGATATGACCAATGAATTATATCATTTGCGTGTTTCCCTTAAATCACTAGCAAAAGAAAACACTAGGATCAAGGAGAATAATATGTTTTTAAGTGATAGGAATGCTGTGTTAGAGGATCAGGTAATTGAGCTTGAAAAGATAAAACTTAAATGCTTGACTGTTGAGAGTGAACTAGCAGAAGCTGTTAAGAAAGTAGAAATTCTTTCTACACAGTTAGAAAGTGAGCAAGAGGTAATCAAGGCCTGGAAAACATCTAGGGATGTTAGTGTTCAGATTGCAAAGGTTCAGGGAATTGAATCATTCTGTGAGGATGCCTGGAAGAAAAACAAAAAGGAGTTAAAATTAATTGATGGATTGTCAACGGATGTGGAATCAACGGATGATGAAAGTTATCTGTTGAAGGAAGAAAAGGAGCATCCGTTGAAGGCTCATCAATTAAAACAGGCAAGTTCTTTTAAAAATAAAATTCTCAATAAAAAGAATGATTCAACTCTCAAGAACTTTGTCAAAGAAGGAGCTAGCACATCCAGAGATGTCAGTAAGGTGAATATAGGACACATGACTTTAGATCAGCTAAAAGATAGGCTTAAGTTGGTTGAGGATAAGAAGGAAACTAAAAGAAAATCTAAAAGAAATGGGAAGGTAGGGATTAATAAACATAACAATTACACACCTGATAGGTATGCTCCTAAAAAAAGCTGTGTGCATTGTAAAAGTGTTAATCACATATCTGATAATTGCAAATCTGTTAAAAATGCTCCCATGCCTTCAAATCCCTCCATGCCTAACATGTCTATGTCACCTCTGCATGTTATGCCTGTTATGTCTCACCAGAATCCCCATGCACATTTTGCAAACATGCCATATATTAACAATCCTTATTTTACTGTATTTAGTATGCCTCAAATGCCATACAATATGCCTATGTGGAATAACATGTTTGCACAACCTATGCCTTATCAAATTCAATCAAATGTGTTAAATGATTCTGTGACTAACCCTACACTTCAACCAACCACATCTGAGACCAAGGTTGACCCAAAGTTACCTAAGTCAAAAGATGCAGGAGGAATGAAGTCTAGGAAAAAGACTAACAAGGCTGGACCCAAGGAAACTTGGGTACCAAAATCAACTTGATTGATTTTGTTGTGTGCAGGGACAAAGAAGGAATCTATGGTACTTGGACAGTGGTTATTCAAGACACATGACAGGAGATTTCACCCTGCTCACAGAGTTTAAGGAGAGAGCTGGCCCTAGCATAACCTTTAGAGATGACAGCAAAGGATTCACTATGGGATATGGCTTGATTTCAAAAGAAAATGTCATCATTGATGAAGTTGCATTGGTTGATGGTCTCAAACACAATTTATTGAGCATCAGTCAACTATGTGACAGAGGGAATACTGTTTCCTTCAATTCTGAAGCCTGTATTATCACAAGTAAAAAGGACAATAAAGTGGTTCTAACTGGAGTTAGAAAAGGGAATGTGTACTTAGCTGATTTCAACTCTACAGATACAGAATCCATAACTTGTCTTCTCAGCAAAGCAAGTCCAGTTGAAAGTTGGCTATGGCACAAGAAGCTGTCCCATTTGAATTTCAAGACAATGAATGATCTAGTCAAAAAGGACTTAGTTAGAGGAATGCCTCTAGTGGAATTCGCAAGGGATGGACTGTGTGATGCCTGTCAGAAAGGAAAGCAAAAGAAAGTATCATTCAGTAAGAAGCTTGAATCTGCAATTGATGAACCACTACAACTTCTACACATAGATCTTTTTGGACCAGTCAATGTATTGTCAATTTCAAGGAAAAGATACTGCCTAGTGATTGTAGATGATTTCTCAAAGTTTTCATGGGTTCATTTTCTTGGATCAAAGGATGAAGCTAGTGAAATCATCATCAATCATATCAAGCAAGTCAACAATCATCCTGATTTCAAAGTAAGGAATATTAGGAGTGACAATGGAACTGAGTTCAAGAATTCAACCATGAAGTTGTTCTGTGAAGAAAGTGGGATCATGCATGAGTTCTCAGCTCCAAGAACTCCACAACAAAATGGTGTGGTGGAAAGGAAGAACAGATCACTAATTGAAGCTGCAAGGACAATGCTTGAAGAGTCAAAACTTCCAACTTATTTTTGGGCTGAGGCTGTTAACTGTGCATGTTACACTCAGAATATTTCTCTAATCAATCAGGCAAAATGCATGACTCCCTATCAATTATTCAAGAGAAGAAAACCAACTTTAAACTTTCTACATGTCTTTGGTTGCAAATGCTACATCTTAAGGAATCAATCTGATCACAAAGGGAAGTTTGATGCAAAGGCTGATGAAGGAATATTTGTTGGTTATTCTGCTGGAAAATCATATAGGATCTACAATCTAAGAACCAACATTGTCATGGAATCTGTATATGTTGTGTTTGATGATAAAAAGATTGATGGACTAACAGATGAGGGACATCATGAAGGACTCAAATTTGACAACATTGAGATATACTGTGATGATAGTGAAGAAGAGAATGATGAAGAAGGCATCTCAAGAAGAATTCAGAATCTGCCTTTGGATAATGCACAGGATGCAGCATCCGTTGAAAGACAAAGTGCATCATCCGTTGAAGTTCATAATGAAGCATCCGTTGATCACAGTCTGTCAACGGATAATCAATTCACTTCATCAGTTGATAGAGCTCCCAATTCCTTTCAAAAGATCAGCAACTCAGGGGGAGTTTCAACAAAATCAACATTCTATCTCACATCATGACAATACTGAGGCAACCTCATCTAGGGCTAATCTACCACCTCAAAGGAAATGGACCAAGAATCACCCTTTTGAACTGATCATTGGTGATGCTACATCAAAAGTACAAACTAGAAGGGCTACTCAAGATGAATGTCTGTATAGTAGCTTTCTATCACAGGAGGAACCTAAAAGAGTGGAAGAAGCTCTATTGGATCCATATTGGATTTTAGCAATGCAAGAGGAGCTAAACCAATTTGAGAGGAACAAAGTATGGAAGCTGGTACCCAAGCCAAAGAACAAGAGTTCTATTGACACAAAATGGGTATTCAGAAACAAGATGGATGAAAATGGCATTGTTATAAGGAATAAAGCCAGATTGGTTGCTAAAGGCTATTCTCAACAAGAGGGAATAGATTTTGATGAAACATTTGCTCCAGTTGCCAGACTTGAAGCCATCAGAATCTTTCTAGCCTATGCAGCTAATGCCAATTTCAAAGTCTATCAAATGGATGTCAAGAGTGCATTTCTAAATGGGGAATTGGAGGAAGAAGTTTATGTAAGCCAACCTCCAAGTTTTGAAGATCCAAATTTTCCAGACTATGTGTTTTATCTGTTGAAAGCACTCTATGGACTAAAGCAAGCACCTAGAGCCTGGTATGAGACTTTGTCAAAGTTCCTTCTAGATAATCACTTCACAAGAGGTACTGTTGACAAAACTCTCTTCTTTAAAAATGTTAATGGCTCTAAGATACTTGTACAAATTTATGTAGATGATATTATATTTGGATCTACAGATGATAAGCTTTGTAAAAAGTTTGCTAAATTAATGCAAAGTAAATATGAAATGAGCATGATGGGAGAGCTAACTTACTTTCTTGGTTTACAAGTTAAACAAGTTAGTGGTGGAATTTTCATTAGTCAAACTAAATATATTTATGATCTTTTAAAGAAGTTTGACTTAATGGATTGTTCACCTGCAAAAACTCCCATGGCCACTGCCACTAAGCTTGAATTAAACAAGGCTGAAAAGTCTGTGGATATTACAAGTTATAGAGGTATGGTTGGCTCACTTTTATATTTAACTGCTAGTAGACCTGATATTATGTTTTCTACATGTCTCTGTGCTAGATTTCAAGCTGACCCTAAAGAATCTCACTTAGTGGCTATTAAAAGAATTTTCAGATATCTCAAGGGGACTCCAAATCTAGGAATTTGGTACCCTAGAGAGTCTGGTTTTGATCTAGTTGGCTACTCAGATGCAGATTATGCAGGTTGCAAAATAGACAGGAAAAGCACAACAGGCACCTGTCAATTTCTAGGGAACAAGCTTGTATCATGGTTCAGCAAGAAGCAGAATTCTGTTTCCACATCAACAGCTGAAGCTGAGTACATTGCTGCTGGTAGTTGCTGTGCACATATACTATGGATGAGGAATCAACTATTTGACTATGGTCTGACTGTTGACAAAATTCCAATATTCTGTGACAACACAAGTGCCATTGCCATTACTGAAAATCCAGTGCAACACTCAAGAACCAAGCACATTGTATCAAGTACCACTTCATTAGGGAACATGTGATGAAAGGTACAATAGAACTTCATTTTGTTCCAAGTGAAAAACAGATTGTAGACATATTTACCAAGCCACTTAATGAATCAACATTCACAAGATTAGTAAGTGAGTTAGGTATGCTTAATTATTCATAATCTATGTCATCTATATAATCTGTCTTGAAGCCTGAAATGAAATTTGCTGCAAGAACAAAGTTGGCTTTAATTATGACTTATCCTATCAACGGATATTCTCTATCCGTTGAAAGCCAAAATTGTTCTATCAACGGATGTTCATTATCCGTTGAAAGACAAATACATTTTTGGTAATTTTATCCTTCAACGGATAAAATGGTGTTGTTCATCAACGGATAACTATTTCCCTTATCCGTTGAAGTGTCACGTCAGTTACTATAAGTGAGTCTCAGCCGTTGATTCTTTTACTCAACCGTTGATACAGATATACAGTGTTGTATGTAATTGTATTTAAGGTGGTTTTCAGAATTTCTACAGTTTTATTTATTCTCAAACGGCTGTAACTTACTTAAAATTATCATTCAATCATTTTATTTACGTTTTAATTCAAGAAAGTATAAAAGCCCAATTGAACTCTTATTCTCACTTTACGCTTTCTTGCAATTCTTATTCTCTTTCTCTCTAAATTCTCAAGTTTTTCCCTGCAACCTCTACTCACAACAATGGCACCAGTAGTCAAAATTATGTCTCAAACAGGATTTGTTTATGAAAAGAATAATTTAATAGCCTTGGTTGAAAAGAATGAAGCCCATTCTGATTATCACAAGATGATGGATTTCATTAAAAACTGCAAACTAAGCTATGCAATGCTGGAAGCCCCAACCATCTACTGTGAGGTGATTGAGGAGATTTGGACAACTGCAGAGTTCAACTCCACAGATATGATTATTGCCTTCTCTCTCAAAGGTAAGGACTATTGCATTAATTGTGATGATATACAATCTTGCTTTAAGTTGCCTGAGAATAATGCCATGACACCACACACTGATAAAGATGTCTCTGCTATGCTAGATTCCATAGGCTATGCTTTTGATTCTGCTAGTTTAGGTAGTATTAGAAGGAAAGGCCTTAGGAAAGAATGGAGTTTTCTTGGAGATGCCTTTATTAAGGTTTTCTCTGGGAAGATTAGCAATTTTGATGCTCTCACTTCATCTCTTGTTAATATGCTCCATATGCTAGTTTCTGATAGGTACTTTAATTTTAGCAACTGTGTTATGCTAGAATTAGGTTCCAGATTAGGTAGCAAAGCTAATAGACCACATAACATCTACTATACTAGATTCTTTATGTTATTGGCTAACCATGTTGCTGAAGGTTTGGTTATATCCAATGAGAATAATAAACTCAAATGCTGGGCACAAGAGAAAAGGGTCCTTGCAGACCTTTTGAGAATGAACCTCAACAGCCAGGTGCCATTGGTATACTTGCCAATCATGAATGCACCACAGGTAAGTGAGGTAAATATTTCTATAACTCCTACTATTTCCAACCCCAATGTTTCTTTGCCTTCTAGTATGGCTATGGAACCTGTGTCTTTGTCCAAACAGGCTCCTACCAAAGCCACCAAATCTAAAGTTTCCAAAGTCAAGTCAAAGAAACCTACCTCTGTTGTTTCTCAAAAGACAACAGTTGTAACAACTACCATAAACCCTGAAGGGAGTGAACTGGGTGTGAGTGGTGAGGGGAGGGGTGAACATTAAAAAGCCCCCCAGGATAAGGTGGGAGAGGTGAGTGGTACCCAAACCAGCCAAGCCATAGTCTCTCAAAAGACTGTGGTGGTTCAAAAGGAGTCCAGCACATCCCTAGTTACATCCTCCCAAAAGGATGTAACTATTAAAAATAGTCCCCAACCAGGGACACAGAACAAAAGAGGGAGGGACACTGAAGCCACACATTCACCATTTAAATCCTTTTCAAGGAAGAAGAAGGCCAAAACCCTAGTTTCCACACAAGGGACACACACAGCACAGATACATCCACCAGTATCTGTGCCTTCTCAAATTCAGCTTGATGTGATTCCAGCAAATGTGGAATCACAGCCCCATTCTCTCAATATAGAAACACACCATTCATCAAACTCTCCAACACCCTCTCTGGATGTGGATATGATATTCACATCAATTCCTGATTCTCCCTCATTAAAACTCAGGGAGGAGCCCCACTCAAAACCTGGTGATCATCATCTTTTAGATGATTTGTTGGATCATCAGCCAATTATTTCAGATGTAGTTGCAGAATCTGTGTCACCTCACTTAAAATCAATTTACACAGATTCCACAATTATGTCACTTTCTATATCTACATCTTTTCCTTCCTCAACGGATATCTCTCATCCGTTGACAAGTGGTGTTCTTCAACGGATAAGCTTAACAGCAGTTATCCGTTGATACCATCAGTTTCTACTTCAATGGATATTCCCTATCCGTTGATGGTCTCTACACACTTAACAGAAACAATTCCAACTGTAGAGGACATGGCAACTATACAATCACTTTTAGGTTTGAGGGAAGGGAGTGATCTTTTGAGTGAGAGGCTGGGTTGCTCCCAGGTAAAAGGAGAGGTTGAGAGTCACCAAATGCATGCTATTTCTTCCAGCATGGCAAAAGTGAGTGAGAGGAGTGCCACCTTAGAAGGTGAAGGTGAGGGTGTGAGGGTGTGTGTGAGCCAGGGGGAGCCCCTGATGCAAGAACAGAGAGAAATTGAGAGAAAGGCAGGTACAGAAGCTATAAGGGTGGATCCAGCCATTGCTAGTGAGTTAATGAAAGTGGATGATGCAGACAAGGGAAGACAATTTCAGCAACTTTACAAAGCTGTCATTGATAACATTTCCTTGGATGCTGACACTTTTACTCACCCTATTTCAGCCTATCAATTATTGGCTGCACAGGGCAATGTGGAGGCAGAACAGACACTACACATTGTACACACTTCAGAATCTCTTCTCAGAGACAAAGCTGCTGTCAACATGCTGCCTTCTCAAGCTGGTGAGCCATCTGAAGAATTTGGAGTAAATTCTAATGATGATGACTCTAATTATTTGAATGAGAGCATGAACTTAGGGGGAGTAGCAGGCCCAAGTTCTGTTCCCGATCTTCCTGCATGGACATGGGCAAAACCATCAACACCAGGAGAGTTTGGTGTCACTTTGGTCAGACAAGTCATGACAATTCAGCAGGCCCTTCAGGAGACTCAGGATGCTGGTACCAAGGCAATTCTTCAAGCTCATCTGGAATCTCTACATCTCTTGCAGTTGCAGCACTACCAGCAAAATCTAAGTGTGGATGAGCTCAAGCTGGACATTGCTGATCTGAAATCCTACAATGCTGAGAAATTGGATTCACTTATACCCTATGGTACTATGCAAGATTTGTTGGGGAGACTGAGGAAAGCATCTGATGCTGACAAGAGGCTGGCCAGATTGGAAGATAGGGTTCAAATCATTGAAGACTCTATGGTCACCATCCTTCAGAATCAACAAACTCAAACAAATCTACTCATGCAGCTGGCACAAGCACAAGGCTTGACCCCTACCCTTGATGATAACAAAAAGGGGGAGAATAAAGGGGAAGGGGAAGGAGAGCCATCTACAACAGTTCAAATTTCTCAAGTGCTAGTTCCTGTCATCACAACTTCTCCAACTATTCAAGTCAAAGGAAAGCTAGATGGAATTGATCTAATCCAGATAGTAGCAGGTGAATTGCAAGTCAAAGAGCAAAGGAAGAAGATTGATGAAAAGATGCAACTAATATTTGGTTCTACAACTTCTCAATCACAATCTGTGAAGCATAGCACAAAAGTTGAATCAATTATTGTGGAACTCAAGCCAGTAGGGAGGCATAAGGATGGAGAAACTTCTTCCAAAGATCTGCAACCTATGGTTCTCAAGCCCAACAACAGATCCAATAAGGACTCTACAAAGAATCCTCTAAAAGAGGTGGATTTTCCTCTTCCAAAAGCTGATGAGGACAAGCTTTTAGGTAGAAGTATTGCATATCTCAAAGAGACCATGGATGAGGCTGTGAGGAGAAATATGGCTATTATCTTCAGAGAGGGAAAGAGCATATGTGTGATGCAAGGACATCCCAAATTCTCAATAGCCAAGAGGGAAGAAACCAAAAGGTTGAAGGAAGAAGCCAAACAACTAAAGGCTGATAAAAGAGCACAAGCAAAGCTTGAAAAATAGCTAAAGTCAAGTCAGGCTGAAGAACAGAAAGAAATTGAAGACAAAGGTGAAGATGAAGCTATGGGGGACATGGTTGGTACTGAGATGGAGGAAAGAAGTAAGGAAGAATGGCAGAAAGGGAAAAGAAAGAAGATCAATGCAAAGAGAAAGAAGGTAGATAAGACTGAAGAAACCCAATCAATATCCAAACCACTACCCTCTATTCCTGAACCAATTGTACCTGACCCCTTCATGAACATTCATGGTGAAACAATCATTCCCAAGGAGGAACCAATGGATTGGGACACCATCAAATTGCCCACCTTCCTAACCTCTTCTCCACCATCAAAGAAGCAGAAAAGAAGAATCAAATTAACACCCTCTAAAGCCTCAATCAAATTCACACAGAAGCCTAAGCCTAAACCTCAAACCTCTAAAGATGATTATGTTCACATCTGTGACATAAAAGAATTTTCAGATATTGAACTCTATCTGGATGAGCTGGAGGAAGTAAGGGGAATAGCTGCCTACAGACAGCTACCAGAAAGACTAGTGTTCAAATATAAAGGAGCTGGGGAAAGAACATGGCCTCTTCACAGAATTCTGAATGAAGGCTACTCTACCTTGATTAGAGTCTACTCAGCCATACAAAGGGATTCTGGCTTTACCAGGACTGCCAAGACTGAGATTCTCAACAAGATTGCCAACATAAGGAAAACTTGGAGGGAGCCCAATGCTTTGCCTAGAACTTTACTCATTCAAGAAAGAGGAATTACAATTCACAAATCACCTCATTGGTTGATGGAGTTCAGAGATAACAAAGGACTCAGAAGATTTTTCAGAATTGAAGATCAGCTAAAGATTGCCAGTAATGAAACTCTCAAGGATATGCAATCTAAGTTAGATATCAATGAAGAAGATGAAGCTGAATTCTACAGACAACTTCAACTTCAAATAGAGGAGAATGACAGGAGGCTAGGAAAGAAAACCAGGGATCAAAGGAAAAGAAAGTAATTTGCTCAGGCTAAAGGAGCACCCTTGGAAACAATGTAATTCTTCAATTCCATCTCAGCATATACATTTTTGTAGCACTTTTGAATTTCTGCTTTATTACAGTTTATATATTTGTTAAGTGTTTTGTTATCATCAAGCTAAACCCAAATTTATGCCTACAGTTCTAGTAGACATAAATAGGGGGAGATTGTTAGGAATATGTGTATTAGTTTGATGATAAGTTAAGCAAAACACTTAAGTAGAAATCTAGTGTTTGTAGCCTCAACGGATAAGACCATCTTGGCTATCCGTTGAAGGAGTATCTTTACTTAGCAATAAGTTTAGTATTGTAGCACATTTCACTCTCTGATTTCAAGCTGTAATTCTTAGACGTTGTTAGGAAATGATTAGTCATGTTGACTACTAATGGATGTACAAATAGGAGGGCTAAGTGTAAATATTTCATGCCTTGTAATTTTGTATAAGTGAAGAAGTGTCAACGGATATTGAAGACCTTCAACGGATAAGAAACAAAGCTTCGACGGATGTCTCTAATGCTTCAACGGATAATATCCATCAACGGATAAGTGCTTCAACGGATAAAGACTTCAACTGATAATGCATCAACGGATAAAGCTTCAACGGATAAAGCCTCAACGGATAAGGCATCAACGGATGAAAGCTTCAACGGATTCTTAGTTCATTAGCAGTTGATAGTGACAATTCACAAGCTAACAGAGGCACATGGGTTGACAGAGACACACTGGAATGTGGAAGCCTCTAGGAGGAATCAAGAAAATGCAGCATTTCCATTCTGATGCAAACAAGGATTTACAGATTATCCTAGATTGCATTGGATAGAGAAATGAAGAAGAAACATGTGAAGAATCTTTTCAATTGTTTTTTACAGTTTGTCTTCACTTGTAAACTTGGTGATATATAAACCAAGTAGCAGCTAGTAATTAGATATGAATTTTCCTGAGTTGTTTAGAAATATTAAAAGAGAAAATCATCTAGTTTGTACTAGGAAGCAGCTGTGATTTAATTCTTTGAATCACAGATTTTCTGAAATAACACATCTCTGGTGGAACAACAAATCCACCAAAAAAGTTTTTAAGTTCTTTGTGCTCATTTCATTTGTGTTTGAATATATATCTATCTGCATCAGCTTCAAGCAATTCACACACATTTGATCACTCAAACACTTATCCTTAGAAACTGCTCAAAACTTGAAAAAGTTTTGAGATTTACATTCAACCCCCCTTCTGTAAATCTCATTGTTAGTCCACTGGGAATAACAGGTCTTCCTGGCGCGACAAACTCCCGTAATGAGTTCATCATCCAGTTGGACAATTCTGCAACACTACCCAGAGCATTTCGATCGAAAGGCTACGAATGGGTGGTTGCCGAAGCTTTGACAAAGTCAAACAGTTATAATGGTGTTTCCATTGAATGAAGTATCTCGTAACTTCATTTCCTTTAAAAGTATTTCAAAGATTTAGTCTATTCAAGTTTTATCTTGTGGTCTCATCTATGGGATGACCTTTTGAAACTTATTATACGTTGAACAGTAGTAGTTCAAGTAGATTTCTAAAAATGGTATAAGTATAGTGAAGTAATTGGTAAATTCATCTTTCTTTAAGCTTATATCCAGTAAGTAATTACCTTACGCTTGATAAAGGATTCTAGTAAGTTATCCATTTAGATACTTGCATTATTGTTTGCACTATATATTATCTTGCGAGCTGCAATGCTCACTCTTGCTTCATTTCTTCATCACACAACAACAGTTAGGAAAGATGGCCAGACACAAGCAGACCCAGCACAAGCGCGTGGGAAGCGTCCCGCGTCTTCCCGTTGATATTGTAGCTGCTATAGCTGCAGAGGTAGATCTATTGGTAGATCAGGCATTCTAGTTTTGGGAATCAAATATTGTATAATTATAATGTCACGCCCCCAACTTAAACATCAAATTAAATATAACTATTACAACATTTTAAAAAGAAGTAAACATAACCAACTCCAAGATCTTATAGTTTAGGGTTTGGAACAGCCCAACACTACCATCTATTACAACTGATTTTAAAATAGCGAGTCCTCACACACAACTACTATCTCTTATTCTACCTGAGCTCGAACATAAGCATCAGCATCACAGGTCTTACGGGCAGTCTGCTTGAATCTAACCATAGTTGTTAGCTGTAATATCTGAGTAAAGCAAGGAGTGAGCCAAATGCTCAACAAGTGCTAAACAGTACGATACAAAACATAAATCAAGATATACATTAAAGAATGACAATAGAAAGACATAACCAATGATAACGAGGGATAAAACTATGGGTGATGGCATCATTTTGCTTGTATCAAAACAATTTTAAAATCATATCTTAATCAAAATCATTTTATGACGCTACGGATTACAGCCGGTGATCAGCCGCGAAGTAATCCCGAACCTCGCTGGGTTCTAAAACATTACTGGGATCCCTAGGCAACTTTTAAGCCTAAAATAAGTGTGGAAAGGACTCGCGTCTCAGTCCAGATCCACTATTCAAAGAAAACATTTATCCCCCTTTGGGACTGAAAATTCACATTTTATTTATTTCAAAAACTGATGCCGATTTATGACCAAAATCTCTTTTAACAGTAAACATTTTTATCAAGGGATTATAGTTCAACTCGAAACACGGGAAATATGGTACTAAATCTCAGGGCCATGATCCACTAAACTTTACTTTATTAGGGTAACTGAAAGGATTTCATATATAAAACTTGGACAAGAAAGTTTATTGAGGCTATTGGATATTATGAAGGGGTAGTGCCAAACTGAGCTTAAAGCAATGGTTTCTCGTCAAGGTGCAAGTGCTAAATCATCTAGAAGATTAGCTTCATTAATACTAAGGGTGTTAAGGTATGAAGAATGATCTTTAACTCAGGATATAACAGAATTGTCAAGCTTTAGGATAAGAAAGAGGGGTATCAATCAATTAGGGATAACTTTGATAAATATCTCGCTTTCAGGTATCAAGGTAAGGTTCTATAGGGGTTCAAGTATCAGGATGAGATATCAATACTTAGGAATCAGTAGCATGTTAATCAAGAGGATCAATCAACTATTATAACAACTCTTTATTTTATCATGGCATTCAACTATCATGAAAAGAGTTTTGAACTACTTGCACTACGTACTCGAGGGTTCATGGCATTTCTATATGATTCAAAGATGAACATAAGATATGTTGATTTAAATATATTAAAATGACTCAGGATAGTTGCGTCAATATATATGAACTATTTGTTACACAATTGCAGTGAATACGAAGATAGGTTGAATCACTTGCCTTGAGAAAGGCTGGTCTGGTCCGACTGGTAGGAGCAACTGGAAGCTTCACTCGACCTTTATGGCAAGTTTACCCTCTTCTCGACATCCTACATAAATAATAATAATCCTCATTATAATATATTCTTACCAACTTAACATATTTACAACCCAAAATTAAACACGGATGGCACTTAGGCCTATATGCACTTAATTTATATTCACCTTATAAATATAATTGCACACACATAGCCACATATAATCACATATCATATATTAATACCAAATAACACCATATACACCATAATGCAACACTAGGCTTGGATGATCTCGATCCCCCAACTTAAGTCACTTGGTCGCTAAACTAGACAAAGTCTTCTAATTTTGGCTTCCTAACTCGAGGTGCCTTTACTAAACTATCCAAGACCTATTGACCCTCACTTGGGCCTTTTTCTCTACTGACCTTATACTATCTTACAACTATGGTGGTCAACCTAGATCTCACTCCTAAGTGTTCTAAAACTATGTGTTACGTGAAAGTGCTCACTGGTGTAAATTTCAGAATGACAACTATGGTTTCTTGGGTGCATTAGACACTCTTAAACTACAGGTCTTCCTTCAAAACTCTTACACAAGACTCTCCTGACCTTAGGGCATCTACCAAACTTGATGTGGCTCAAGGGCCTAGCTTGGGCCTTCTTGGGCCTAAGCTTAAAGTCCAAGGTTCCCCTGTTTTCCTGGGCAGGAAATACCCTAACTTGAATTAACTTGTGACACATGGTTCTAACTCATATCCTATGAACTATGGCTGGAAAAACTTCTCTGACACTCCCTCTAACTAAGGCCCAACAGGGCCTAATGAGGGCCTACCCATGACATGGTCAAATCTCCCTATTTCTAAGTTGCAACAAAACTGTCCCCTGCTGGACAGATTTTGTGATTCTACTTGTGCACCTAACCAAACGACATGCAAACCACCAACCAACTCCTAAAACCTTTTATATACTCCCAATACTAACTTCTGGTGGCTTGAGCCTCAAAGTGCACAAAAAATGCTCATTCAAAACTTCCCCATAAACTAGTGCATCAAATCTGGAAAAAATGAAAACACCAACTAATCCCTTTCCACCTTAACTCCCAATTAAAAACCAAGAACCCAACTCTTTCCAAAGCAAACCTAGTGTCTTAATGTCCAAAAATAGTGTCTCAACAGAAGGGGAGATCATTCATGCCGAAAAACAACAACATGCAACTAAATATATAACATGCAACTCACGGAAAACACATAACAAGATTTCGGCTAGGCATAAAGTTTTAAATGCTTGCAAAATCGACTTGCACCTATTACTCATCCTTAATAATTATGAAATATAACTTCTTTTAACTATTAATAAGAAATTTATCATAGAAACAATCTATTTTAAGCACACATATTTTGAATTTATAGATTTTTAAACATAACAACATGATTTCGAAAAGAGTAGCATGCAAAACATGGTTGATCATCATTTTAATGTCTTAAAACTAGCATGCATGGCTAAACATAAATATATAATGAAATTTCAGTAGCATGCAAAGGATTTTAAAGCATGATATCTCCATAAAACACTTAGTTAGCACATATACATAATATATCTCATAGAGAGCTCTTGAATTCACAAGAATCAAGAGTTTCTCTTTGGAGATCACATAAGAACTACACATGCATCCATGGAACTTCAACTTCCAAGTCACAAAACACTTGGAAAGTATATAAGATGAATGTAAGTAGAAGATTTACACCTGGGAAGATGAAGAATGAATTGAAAAATGGAAGGGGGTGGGGAATTTGGCCTTCGGCCGAGAGCAAGGGTGGGAGGGGGGAAGAGAAAAATTTGTGGGGTGTTGGAGTGTGGAATGAGTGGAATGACTTCTCCCACTTAAACTTTTATTTTATGCTTTTTGGTTGACAAATAATGAGTGGAATTGAGAACTTACAAAAATGTCCTTTAGCTAAAGTTAGGCCATTTTGCATGCAAGGCTAATGTAGTAATTTGGTAATAATCAAATGAGTTAGTGGGGTTGGAAAAGTCTTATTTGCCCTTTGAGAGAATAGAAGGGTGATTTGCATGCAAGGTCTCTTATGTAATTTGATAATTATAACCAATAAAATTTGTAAAGATTTATTTTTATAAAATAAAATACAAGTTCAAAAATTATAAAATTTATACCATAAAATAACTTGGATTTTTAGAAATTTTATAAAATCACTTTTGAAATTTTTTAATAAAATAACTTTTAAAAGAAAATTTCTCCAAGGTCTAGAATATTCCTTATAAATTAAAAATAGGGGAAATAAATAAACTCTCGCTTTGAAAAATCATATACTACAAAAAGCAAATTTAAAATGCAGAAATTTTTCATTCACACAAGGTACAACCATTAAGTATATTCACTTACGGCTTTAATATCACACAAAATCCACAGATAATATTACATAAAATGCCGGTCGTAACAATAACTTGTGGCAGATAATGGCAATTAACTGTAAATTTATCAAGTAATCATTTTGGGTTGTAATAACTTTTAAATTGTGGATTCAAGGACTTGTACTTATTTCAATTTCATCTCAGAGACTATAACGGGTTGTGGTGTGTGTTAGTGTGGGGTCATAGCATAAGGTTATTTATTATAATTAAGTGAAGTGATATTATGGAAAGAAAGACCGTTACGACCCGGATTCCCGACCCCGGATCTAGGGGTGTTACAGAAATGGTATCAGAGCTAAGCGTTATAAACCTCAGAGATGATGCGATAATGTAATAATAAACTCACAAAGATAATAAGAACTCTTGCCAAGTTCATGATCGGACTACTTAAAGTAGCGCTGACAGTTAAAACCCTTACGGGAACCCTTATAAGTATCATGATAGTAACTTAGCTCGTTTAATGTGTAGGCATATGAGATAGAGGACCCTGAGATGTTCGAGCGTGAGCATGATGAGGCACTGCTAGATGCCGAGGATCAGGAGGAGCCTGAGATGGAGGAGGATGAGGAGGACCCCTCAGAGGAGTCAGAGACAGAGGTTGTTGCTCTTTCAGATGAGGAGGACCCAGATGAGGTCCCAGTGGCTGAGGAGCGTGTCGGAGCTATGGTAGTGTACACTGGTACCCCTTTACCCTCACTCCCGGTGGTCAGAGCTCCTACCCCACCACCATTATCCTGGAGCCCATATGATGACAGCTCAGAGACCCATACTTCCGAGCCTAGGCAGACCGAGGAGGCACCCCCAGCGGCTCCGGATTCGCCACCTCTCGACCCTGCCTATAGGCAGTCTTTGTTAGCTCACGACTATGTTCAGGATGTACTAAGGACCCGAGTAGCTGTTGCTGAGGCTCGGCTGGATGAGGCCAGGAGGGAGTTGGATGCGGAGAGGGCGGGTAGGCGTACCCGAGCTTATGAGACTAGGGCTGCTATACCCCGATCCTTGAGGAGGGAGCTGACGGGGATAGAGCTCACATCCCGAGCGATACTCCGATCGCTCCAGGGGGACAGGCATGGTAGGATCTCCAGGAGGCAGGCCGACTATATCTTCCGTCGTGCGATGGAAAGGGTATGGGAGCTGACCCGCTCCGGTGTATGATTCAGGACTGACGATGGGATAGTCTAGTTGTCTAGTTAGTCGAGGCCTTAGTAAGAGCCAATTTTTCGGGATAGTTGACTTGTATATAGCATCCCTTTTTCTGACTAGACAGATAGACTATTGTGTATCACTTTTGGGACAGATGGCTGTAGCACTGTTGTACTTTTGACCAGATCAAACTATGTATTTCTCGTATTATGTATATATTTGTTTCCTTTCAGTTCAGTTCCTTAGTGACGAGATCACTGTTTTTATCATTATTATTACTGCACTTCTTATTAGAACTGTCATAAAATAATAGAATTGCGAGATTCATTCTCTCCATTATAGAGTTGAGCAAGGCACAATGTTGTGTATGATTGTGACCAAACATTGAATTTCCCAATATTTTTTTATTATCAGTATCATGCCGCCAAGAAAGATTGGAACTAGGGCGAACCCTGGATCTGAGGACCAGGGAAGCCATAACCAGGACGATAGGGACCAGGAACACAGTGAAGAGGAAGACGAGGATTATGTTGAACAGGATGACTCCCTGTATGAAGAGGAGGAGGAAACATATGATGTTGAGGGATTTGAGATAGAGGCTGAGGAAGGAGAAACTGAGGTTGAGCAACTAGTACCAAACCCAGGAATGGATCCCATGGGCCAGTTCATGCAACTACTAAGGCAGAACTTGGAACGACAACCCAACCCACCCCCTCAAGGAAATAACAATGATGTGGCAAACTCTTTCAGGGCTTTTAAGTCCCTTAAGCCCCCTGAGTTCCACGGATCAGCCGACCCAGTTGAGGCAAGGGCATGGTTAAAGGAAATGGAGAAATCATTTGAGATTCTGAGTATCGATGAGGCACAGAAGACTGTATTTGCTACCTACCTTCTGAAAGGAGTGGCTAACTACTGGTTGGAGGCCAAGAAAAATATGGAGACAGATGCTATTATAACCTGGGAGAGATTCAGTCAGTTGTTTCTGGGAAAATATTTCCCGAAGTTTATGGAAAACCAGATGGAGCTCAAGTTCTTGGAGCTAAAGCAGAATAACTTATCTGTAGCAGAGTACGAAGCGAAATTTACTGAGTTATCAAGGTTTGTGCCGGAATTTATGAGCACCGAGGAAAAGAAAGCTAGGAGGTTTCAGCAGGGACTGAAACCGTGGATCCAGAATAGGGTAGCAATCCTTGAGCTTACTGATTATGCCACTCTGGTGCAAAAGGCTACAATTGTAGAAGCCGGAAGTGAACAAATGCAGAAGGAAAGAGAGAAAAAGGGAATAAAGAGGAAAAGCATGAACATGGTTGGAGGTTCTGCAGGAAGGAGCTTCCCAATTAGATTTAATCGAGGAACAGTGTCCCTACCGGGAAAGAACACTGTATTTAAGCGGCCAATAAGTGTGAATGTGAGCCAGAGCGACCAGAAGTCAAGAATGTCCTATTCCAACCAGTCTCGACCCCCATTGCCAGCCTGTAACACTTGTGGAAGGATGCATTCTGGGGAATGTAAGGGAAAGCCAGTAACCTGCTTTAAGTGTGGGCAAGTGGGCCACTATTCCCACAAATGCCCTTCGTCAGCCCCTGCCGTCATTCCAACCACCACTTGTCATCAGTATGGACGCCCGGGTCATTGGAAGAAGGAATGCCCAATGAACAAACCAGCGGCTTCAGGAGCCAGCAGGGCTGCCTCCAATAAGCCACCTACTGCGAGGACTTTCAACATGACAGTCCAGGATGCTATGAAAGACTCAGATGTGATAGCAGGTACCCTTTCTCTAAATTCAGTCAGTGCAAACATTTTATTTGATTCGGGAGCAACTAAATCTTTTATATCAAAGGACCTTGCGCGTAAATTAAGACTTAAGGCTGAACCCTTGATAGAACCCTTACAAGTAGAAATAGCCAATTATGAAATTATTCCTGTTAACCAGATTCACCCCGCCTGTGAGTTATGCATAGGGGAGCAATCTTTTAGTGTTGATCTGATTCCTTTTAAATTAGGGGAGTTTGATGTAATTTTGGGAATGGACTGGCTATCTAGCAATGATGCTCAGATAGACTGTAAGGGGAAGAAAGTTAAGTTAAATATCCCAGGAAAGAAAGAAGTCATATTTAGAGGAAAGAGGCAGACGCAAAATTTTTTGACTATGGCCCAGGCCAGAAGGATGCTACGAAAAGGAAATGAGGCTTACCTAGCCAATGT
The DNA here is from genome assembly GCF_009905375.1 of Apium graveolens. Taxonomy (NCBI): domain Eukaryota; kingdom Viridiplantae; phylum Streptophyta; class Magnoliopsida; order Apiales; family Apiaceae; genus Apium; species Apium graveolens. The sequence goes on along the minus strand of NW_027417858.1, from coordinate 26,580 downwards.
GGTGGACACGCAGAAGGAGGTGCCCAACTTACAAGATATTCCGGCAGTCAACGAATTTGAAGACGTATTCCCACAAGACCTTCCGGGATTACCACCCGATAGAGTGATTGAATTTGCTATTGAGTTGGCCCCAGGGATGGCGCCAGTTTCAAAAGCACCTTACCGGTTAGCCCCATTAGAAATGAAGGAATTAGCTACCCAATTGCAGGAACTTCTGGATAAGGGTATGATAAGACCCAGTGTGTCTCCGTGGGGAGCACCAGTGTTATTTGTTAAGAAGAAGGATAGAAGCATGAAGCTGTGCATCGACTATCGAGAGTTGAACAAGCTAACCATAAAGAACAAGTACCCGTTACCTAGAATAGACGATCTGTTCGACCAGCTAAAGGATGCTGTTTATTTTTCCAAGATTGACCTGAGAACTGGATATCACCAACTAAGGATTAAACCCGAAGATATTCCCAAGACAGCGTTCCGTACCAGGTATGGGCACTATGAGTTCTTGGTAATGTCCTTTGGATTAACCAACGCCCCAGCGGCTTTCATGGACTTAATGAACAGAGTATTCAAGAAGTACTTGGACAAGTGTGTGATAGTTTTTATTGATGATATTTTAATCTACTCAAGGACTGAGGCAGAGCATGCAGAGCATTTGAGGATAGCTCTAGGAATACTCAGAGAGGAACAGTTATATGCCAAATTCTCGAAGTGTGAATTCTGGCGCAATGAAGTACAGTTTTTAGGACATGTGATCAATAAAGAAGAAGTATTGGTCGACCCGTCCAAGATAGAGGCGGTCTCAAATTGGGAAAGGCCAACCACACCCACAGAGGTAAGGAGTTTCATAGGATTGGCCGGCTACTATCGTAGATTTGTACAGGACTTTACGAAGATCGCAGCCCCTTTGACACGACTTACTTGTAAGACAGAGAAGTTTGAATGGACGGAGAAATTCGAGAACAGTTTTCAGGAATTAAAGAAAAGGTTGGTAACGGCCCCGGTGTTGGCATTGCCAGACGAAAAAGGAGATTTTGTGATATATAGTGATGCGTCGCAGAAAGGATTAGGGTGTGTGCTTATGCATCACGGTAAAGTGATTGCGTATGCGTCGAGACAACTGAAGGAATACGAGATTAGATATCCTACTCATGACCTTGAGCTCGCAGTAATAGTTTTTGCCCTAAAAATTTGGAGGCACTACTTGTATGGAGAGAAGTGCGAGATTTTCACAGACCATAAGAGCCTCAAGTACATATTTACGCAGAAAGAGCTCAACATGCGCCAGAGGAGATGGTTAGAGATAATCAAGGACTATGATTGTGAGATTCTCTATCATCCGGGAAAGCCAATGTGGTGGCTGATGCCCTTAGTAGAAAGGAAAGACTCAGAATGATAATGACTTCGGAAGAATTGATAAAGGATTTCGAGAGGATGGAAATAGAAGTAAAGGTAACCGGAACCGGAACTGAAAAGCTGTTTGAGATCTCAATGCAACCAGAGTTATTGGAAAAGATCAGATTGTGCCAAGAGAAAATAATGAATGAAGGTAGAGAGTCAATGACTGGAGAAGAGATCCATACTGAGAAAGATGATAAAGGGATAATGAGGTACTCCTACCGGATTTGGGTTCCGAACGTTCAAGAGCTTTAAGACGAGATTTTGGATGAAAGCCATAGTTCAAGGTATTCCATTCACCCGGGAAGCACCAAGATGTATAGGGATTTGAAGGAATATTACTGGTGGCCCAACATGAAGAGGGACGTAACAGAATGGGTAAGAAAATATTTGACTTGCCAAAGAGTGAAGGCAAATATTTGACTTGTGGCAGATAATGGCAATCAACTGTAAATTTATCAAGTAATCATTTTGGGTTGTAATAACTTTTAAATTGTGGATTCAATGACTTGTACTTATTTCAATTTCATCTCTGAGACTATAACGGGTTGTGGTGTGTGTTAGTGTGGGGTCATAGCATAAGGTTATTTATTATAACTAAGTGAAGTGATATTGTGGAAAGAAAGACTGTGACGACCCGGATTCCCGACCCCGGATCTGGGGGTGTTACATTTATCGTTTGAGGGATCATACCCGGGATCTTATTACTTGGGTTCCCTTAACCTTTCTCAATACGTTATATTTCTTTTATGATCCTCTCTTATAATTCTTGAATTTAAATCCTTTTAATCATGTTACCTTATACTCAATTCTTTCGGTATCTGGTGGATTTTCGGGAAAAATCAAAGTGTTCGGATTTGGATTCTGACGATCTTTACATACACTTATATACCACATAGAGTACTAATAATATCTCAGAAGATCAATAAAAGAACCCCTACATAGTGTGGTATGAAAAGTTTTCTTATTCAGCATAATCAGCAAAAGCACTATTCATAAGGGTTTCAAAAATTCCAAAAATTGGGGTTATTACAGACTCGCTCTCAGTGATCTAGGGTCTGGATCAATTATTCCATACAGAACAAATTTGGATGAGAGCCCATTGGCTCCTAATCAATGGCTTGATTCCAATCAGAAACACATCATTTTAACATTGACACACGGAGCACGCTATAAATTTGCTACAACTGCGGTGGCAATATCAACCTATGGACAACTTTACCTATATCTATCAATTACCTCGAACGGTCCACTATAGTTAGGACTCAACTTGTCCCTTTTTATTCCAACCTAGCCATAATTTGTCAAGGTGCAACTTTTGTCAACACCATCGATCTGACTTTTACATCCACACTCTTTTGATGCACATCCGCCGTCTTTCTTTGTCTATTCCGAGCTGCTTCAACTTTCTTCCAAATCAACACCACTACACCTTTGAGGTACTAAATTAGCTTAGGAATTAATAATATCTATACTTCCACTTCCTCTTTCTAGGGTGAGGACCCACATCTATGTCCATACAACACTTTGCAAAGTAGCATTTCCTTACTAACAGGATAACTATTATCATAGAAAACTCAATTTATGGTAGGTGATTACCTCAGTTTCCTTATATTGTCCATCATATATACTTTAGATGTATCTTATATTGTCTGAATCATCTCTCACTTTGACCCTCTGTTTGTGGATGATAGGTAATACTGATTTTCAATTTAATTCCCAACATTTGAACACTCCTTACTCATTTCCAGCAATTTAGGCTGGAAAGTAACCTCATATCTTCACTTTTTCTCACCTTCAGGTATTTAAACTTCATAGTCCACTCTTTCCTATTCTTTTATTTACTCCTCAATGATCTTAATCACATTCAATCATTTTCTTTTGTGCAGGGCATCCGTTACTACACCGACTTTGCTTAGGTGATCTTTGATGAAACGATCGGAATCCCTTGTTTATCTCAGCTAGTATTTATTAAGGAAAATTTAACGTATAGTTTCTTCCCTTCCAACCTTCGTAGGGAAATCCTTGAGCGTTCGACACAGACTTTCTCAATCTTTAAATAGCTGAGGATGTTATCAATAAATAAAATTCGCTTATCCAAGTACTCCTTATACACCATGTTCCTTGATTACTTATAGATCACTAATGCACTTATTACTCCACATAATACCACCAAAGAGTACAATGCTCATAACTCATTCTGATTAAAATCTTTGATACGTCCTCAAGCTGGATCTTAAGTCAATCCCGTAGAAACCATATACTCCTTGAATTAAGTCAAATAAGTAACTAATTCCTAATAGGGGTTATTTATTCTTAGTCGTCATTTTATTAAATTCCCGATAGTCAGTACACAACCCCATAATTCCATCCTTCCTCTCTATAGCATCACCGGTATGCTCACTTCCTCTCTATAGCCCTTAGGATGTAGTATCCTGAATAACCGTTCTACAATTCCTTGCAATATGTCCATGCTTGAAACATCACACATTCTTCTTGCACGTACCACTGCGTCTCCTTTCACAGGACTTGCAATCCACTGCTCACTTGACTGACTGGGCTGGATTGGAAGCAACTGAAGTAGTACCAAATATATCCTGAAATAAACTCTATCTCTGGAATCTCTTACTCCTATTCCGGCAAAACCAATTCTCAAATCCCTAAGTGGATTCTCCTTGGTTTGCTCTATCCTTAACACCTTCTGACTTCCTTTTCTTATCTTCTGCTCATTTTCCATTACCAGGGTGGCCTGAACCATAGAGGAGTATGTTTTGAGTTGCAATGTCACAACTCCTCTACGAATTTCAGGCTTCAACCCTTATTGGAACCTCCTTGTAATAACCCCAATTTTTGGAATTTTTGAAACCCTTATGAATAGTGATTTTGCCAATTATGCTGAATAAGAAAACTTTTCATACCACACTATGTAGGGGTTCTTTTATTGATCTTCTGAGATATTATTAGTACTCTATGTGGTATATAAGTGTATGTAAAGATCGTTAGAATCAAATCCGAACACTTTGATTTTTCCCGAAAATCCACCACATACCGAAGGAATTGAGTATAAGGTAACATGGTTAAAGGGATTTAAATTCAAGGATTATAAGAGAGGATCATTAAAGGATTATAAGATATTGAGAAAGATTTAGGGGAACCCAAGTAATAAGATCCCGGATGTGATCCCTCAAACAACAAAAGAAAACAGAGTTAAGTGAACCGTAAAACAAATAAACGACCAAGGGACAAGCACATACAAGTAGAATGGGAAGGAAGCTTCCAAGAAAAGCTAAAACAAGTGGTTAAAAGAGAAGGTCACATCATCAAACCTTAAGGGAAAGACATGTGGCTTGGAGGTGAGGTCATCCAAGTGATGTCATCACTTTATCAAAGCAATCTCCACCAAGTATTCATTTCACAAACACCAAAATCAAAAGCAACCAAAACAAACTCATTTCTCTTCTTCCCCCATCTATTGCTCTCGGCTTTTCCATGAAAAGCAAAGGAAAAATTTCAAAAATCAAGCTACACACCTTCATAATTCAAGAGGTTTGTTTCTTTAGCTTCCATAATTCATAACTTAGATGAGCCATAAGTTTAAGCTCAAGATTCCATGTTTAACATAGCTAATCAATTCATCAAATTTCTTGGTGAATAGTGTTTTTCAAGAACTTGAAATTTTGTTCTTGAGTTTTTGTTTAGATTAAGCTTTGGTAAGGACTTTCAAGGGTGATTCCAAGCTCCTTAGTTACTTCTACTCACCAAGGAAGGTATAATCTCATACCCTAGCCCTACTTTTGTATATTTAGAGTTTTTGTGTTTGGAATGGTTCATGAGAAGCTTGATTATTGTGTATTTAGAGATGTGTTGGTTTTGTTATGTGTTTGGAGTTGTAAATCTTGTTGATTAGTTAATGAACTTATGTAAGCTTTTAGTTCATGATTGGGAAGTAGTGTAAATTGGAAATATTGAGTTGTTGGGCCTGTTGTAGCATTGTATGTATGGAGTTTGGTTGTATGGTTGAATTGTGGTTGATTGGTGGTTGATTTGGAGTAGGATAAAAATTGGTAATCGCGTAAACATAGCCGTCGTAATGTCCGATTTACTTTAGACTGTTTTGTTCTTAACATCAGGACCCGAGACTCACTGTTAGGTTTTGACCACTGCCATTATTAGATATTTCATGTTACGAGCTTCGTTTTGATATGTGGTTCGTTTGAATCTGATGTACGGTTTAGGAGAAACGACCGTTTTAAGTAACGGCATTTCGCGAACGAACCATTACCCCTCGCCTTACTTTGAAACCTTGGTTAAGGACTTTAAATGACTAATTGGGATATGAAACAATTATGTTAAGTGTATTAGGAAGTTGGTAAGGTACTCGCCAAAGAATCGCCTTAAAACTCTTAATGGTTAATTTATTAAAAATAGTGGAGCCGAGGGTACTCGAATGACTTATGTGATTCGTTAAGCGTAGAAGTTACCATAAGTGAACGTTAGGGTTCAATTGGTTAAAGTCTAGTTTCTTAAGCGACCGTGGTTTAATTCCGGCTTATGTTGTTGTTCATAGGTTACCAGACCCACTCTAAACTTAAGTCTACCCCGGAGCACTCAGGCAAGTTTTCTATCCGTTATATTGTTGTTGTGATGTATATATGTATATGCATTATCTTGTGATAAGTGCATGATTATTATTAGCAAAGTCTTGCGATATATTGGAGCATGTGATATGATATTTATATGCATGCCTGTTTTGTAATCTTGATATCTAATTGTTGATTCAAAAGCTTATAAGTTGCATAATACCTATGCTAGAGATAAGCAGTAGTTGCGTATACCCTTAGTATAGGGGACCCAAAGGTGAACATTTTCTAAACAGGGAGGCAATGTTCCCGAGTATATTATATATATATTTATATATATATAGATATAGTTTTCAAAACTATTAATCGAATAAGGTTTATTCGATAACTTTATTTTATTTATTTAATGAATATTATTTTGAATATTCATTCGAGGATTTGTGACTCCGTTATTTTATTTAATGAATATTATTTTTGAATATTCATTCGAGGATTTATGACTCCGTTATTTTATTTAATGAATATTATTTTTGAATATTCATTTGAGGACTTATGACTCCGCTTATTTACTAAATATTATTCTTTATTTTATTAAAGAATAATGTTTCGATAATCAAACTTATTTTCGATTATTCAAATAAAGATCATACTTTCGTATAAATATATCTTTGGTTATTAATATTCATTCCAAGTATGAGTTTTGAAACTTCTACTTCAATTATTTTTATGAAGATTATTCTTTATGGGAATATTATTTAAATAATAATATTCAGATATTTTCTAATATATCGGGACTGATTTATTTCATTAAATCAGCATTACTCCAAACATTCTTAAAAATGTTTTCGAGTCTTCAAAATGATTTTAAAAGTTAGAGCGGATCCCAAAACTCATTTTTATATTTAAGATCTTCCTTTTAAAGGGGATTTAAATACTCGCTCAAAATCTGAGGGATCCGGCTCTGTGGTGTATTTTATATTCACAACGATGTTGCTGTTTTGATAAATGAATTGATTACTTACCCAACGTTCGGGAAGTAAGTCCATCTATTGAGTCATCATAAGCAACATGGGCTCAGTGGGCGTCCATGAAAGTGTAAGTGGCTCAGTGGGAGTCCATCAAATGCGTAAGTGGCTGAGTGGCAGTCCAGCATAAGGTCCTATTGCGGCCAGGGTGATGACCAGTGGGGAATTCGTCCATCTACTAGTAGAAAAGGTTACTTATTGGTATCTTTGCCTGATCAGCAAGATATCAGGTTTATGCAAAGGTTTTCTCCTTTCCGAATTCATTGGATATTGCAACTCTGTTTATAATTTTCATAACAGAGGTTTTCAAAGAGTGTATGAAATGTATATATATATATATAGGTGTATATATATCGGGACTTAATGAAGTATCTCGTAACTTCATTTCTTTCAAATGATATTTCAAAGACTGAATCTATTCAAGTCTTATCTTGTAGTCTCATCAGTGTGATGAACTTTTGAAACTAATTATAACTTGAATGGTGGTAGTTCAAGCAGTATTCGGAAGAGATATAAGTATATTGGAGTATCTTGTAACTTCATCTTTTCAACTTATATCTAGTTAATGATTATCTTATGAATAACAAAGGTTTTCAGAAAAACGTTGAGACAAGGTTAGATATATGAGATCACTTTGCAACGATATTTTTATACAATTATAAACTGGAACTCTGTGTATATTATACATGTCAGAGGATTTCAAGGATTGTGAAAAGTATATAGGTATATATATACTGAATATTTTGCGACTTGGTCGCATTAAGATATCAAACTTGGTGCAATTCTTCTTGACCAAGACTTTCATGAGTACTATGAGAATGCTCATATATTGTTAATTATTATACATATTATTTCGGTGGGCTTGTTGCTCACCCTTGCTTTCTTCTTTCATCACACAACAACAGATAGACAAGATGAACAGGATCAAGCTCCCAATTCGTGAGCGAATAGGAAATGTTCCGCAGTTTCCTGTAGGCGTTGATGCCGTTGTAGCTGAGGTAGGATCTACCAATAGGCTAGGCTTTCAACTTTTGATGTACCAGACTTATGTATATTTATAAATTGTAATAATGGCAAGGAATATGTAAATTATTCAGAAACCCCTTTTAAGGTGAAATGGTTTATAATTGTGGAATAAAATGACTTGTGTTATTTTTGGTATTCATCTCTGAGACTATAACTTGTGGTGTGTGTGTGTATATTGTGGGGTCACAGTACGCAGTAGTTGGTTGACCATTAAGATTAAGTATTGATAAGGGAAATGGAACTCGTGATAACCCGAATCCCCGACCCCGGATTTGGGGGTGTTACAGAAATGGTATCAGAGCCAAGCGTTATAAACCTCAGAGATGATGTGACGTTAAGATAATAAGTTCACTAAGATAATAAGAACTCTTACCAAGTTCATAGTCGTGCTACCTAACGTAGTACAGACAGTTAAAACCCTTACGGGAACGCTTATAAATATTATGATAGTAACATAGTTCGTTATCGTATATGGTAGCGGGACTCCGAACCCTGAGGTTGAGGAGCAACATCGCGATGATGTTTCATTACTTATTGGAGATCAGATTATGGATCCGATAGAGCGTCCTAACGCGGGACCGGATGATGTTAATATTAAGGATGTAGCGGTTGAGGATGTTGTCCCAGAAGGGATTGTTGCTGAGAAGGATCTCGTGGAGGATCCTAACAAGACTGAAGAGATGGTCGCTGAGGAATTGATAACCATGGTTAGGGAACTACCAGAGGTAGGATTGGCCGATCGCTACCGGAGGTTCGTTCAAGTTTGTATAGATAGTAGCCCTTTAACGGGGTTTACTCGTAAGACTGAAAAGTTTGAATGGACAGAGAAATGCGAGAGAAGCTTTTAAGAACTGAAGCAAAGGTTGGTGACGGCCCCTATGTTGGCGTTGCCGGATGGAAAAGGAGATTTTGGGATGTGTAGTGATGCTTCGTATAAGGAATTAGGGTGCTTCTTATACAGCACAACAAGGTAATCGCGTACGCGTCAAGACAATTAAGGGAATATAAAATTCGATATCCCCACCCATGAGCTTGGGCTCGTGGCAATAGTTTTGCGCTAAAGATTTGAGGCACTACTTGTATGGAGAGAAGTGCGAGATTTACATTAGCCATAAGTGCTCTAGTACATTTCACGCAGGAAGAGCTCAATATGCGCCAGAGGAGGTGATTAGAGCTAATCAAGGATTACGATTATGAGATTCTTTATCATCCAGGGAAAGCCAAAATGGTGGCTAATGCCCTTAGTGTAAAAGAGAGACTCAAGAAGAAAATGTCTTTGGGAGAGTTGATAAGAGATTTTGAAAAAAAATGGAAATAAAAGTGAAGGTAACTGGAGCCGGTACTGAAAAACTGTTTGAGATTGTAATGCAGCCCGAATTATTGGAAAAGACCATATGGTGCCAAAAAAAATGATGAATGAAGGCAGAAAGCCAATGACTGGAGAAGAGATTAATACTGAGAAAGATGATAAGGGAATAATGAGGTATTCCTACAGAATTTGGGTTCCAAACGTTCAAGCGCTTAAGGACGAAATCTTAGATGAAAGCCATAGTTCGAGGAATAAGATTTAGGGCAAACCCTGAATATGATAGTCAGGGAGGTCGCCATCAAGAAAGAAAGAACCCATAATATAATGAAATGAAAAACAAGGATTTTAACGTATAAGATAACCCTGATTATGGGAGAAGGATGAAACATTTCATACTGAGAAAACAGAAGTCGAGCAAGATAAGGAGACCAGAGACGATGCTCCTATACGGCAATTCTTGGACCTATCTAAAAAAGAACTTAGACTATTATCCCCAACCACCACCCTGAGGAGACAGTGCGGTGGGAAATTCTTTCAGGACCTTTAAGTCGCTAAGCTCTCAGAGTTCCAAGGAACAAGCGAACCCAGTAGAGGCGAGAGTCTGGCTAAAGGAAATACAGGAATCATTTGAGATTCTAAATGATTGACGAATTACAAAAGACTGTTTTTGTCACTTACCCTCCTAAGAGAGAGACCACCCACTGGTGAAAGACCAAGAAAGGCACGGAACAAGAGGTTATGATAAATTGATTAAAGTTCAGTCAAATTTTTTTTCGAGAAAGTAAATTCCAAGGTTATGGAGATAGTGTAAAAGCTTTAAGAGCCAGAATAAAGGCGGACGAATATGATGAATTATGAATCTAAGTTCGTCTGGAGGACAAGAATCCTAGAACGACGTGATGTTTGAAGTCAATGATTAGTGGGTACGTAAAATGATTGTAAGAGAAAGGAAAATAAAAAGAAACTGAAGTGAAAAAGAGCATAAAGGCAATAGAGTTTGAGGAATGATAAGGGAGTCGGGTATGAGGAAATTCTAAAGACTCGTAGTAATAGAAATAGAAAAGTATATGATTGTCAGGATGAGGATGATTCACCATGAGTTAAAGTTGATGGTTGAAGGCATAAGAGATATATATGTTGTACCCCCTTCAAGTTGGAAGGATTCGGGGAAATCTTGGGATAATTCGAAGGATAAATAATGTGACGCGGATAGACTGAAGAGACAAGAAAGTAAGAAATTAGGAAAATTGATGAAGGAAGTGACCTTCAAGAATGTGAAGTGTAAGACCGGTGGCATGATACCCAGAAAGGGAGACGCCAGGTTTGAGAGATATCCCAATATTGAGATGACTGTTGAGATAAACAACAAGAGTAAATAAGGAATTATTAAGAAGAAGTTCACGTTGAACACGACCAATATCTTCCAGGACATCCCTGTTGTCATTACCAAATTAGGAAAGAAAAGCGGATAACCATTGTTATCTTTTGGAGGCCATATTGATTGACCTCATTTTGAATACAGATGTTATTGTAAAATTAGGCATATACTATCGAGGTGGGAATGATTGAATAAGACACCCCCATCAGGGATATATGACTTGATTTATCCATGGAAGGATGCATGTACTTTTTCTAAAGGTGGAATTAAGGATAGAACATCGGTAACTTAAATCGAATCCTAGGGGAATGCATAAAGGTTGGCATTTCACCCTTAATAGGGATAATATGAGTTTGACAGTATGAATTGGAAAGGATTAAGGTAACAACAACCTTTAAGGATCAGTGGAGAAATTTTTCAGAAGTATATAGATAATGATTCTGGTATTAGTAAATGGTATTTTGATATGCCCTGTATCTAAGGAATACAGGAGGAACGATTCAAGAATAACCTAAGAGGTTTTACAAGGAAAAAAGTAATATTCAAAGTTCTCAAGAATAGAAATTTTGATAAAGGAAATATGACATAATTATAATGATGCCAGGTGGGCACGTGTTAAACCATAAGAAAGTATAGATCGACCCAATGAAGGTCGAGATTGGTGAAAACATGTAGGACCCAAGATAAGAGACGTCCTAAGTATGATCGAGAGTCAGTTGTGACAATGTTAACCTCTAAAAGACCGATGCAATAACTTATGGAAAAATGGTGATATATTTTTTCACCAAAGCGTAAGGAAGAGTATTTTCACGCAAGTAGTGATTGGAAATGAGGTAGAAAATTTAGTTGAAGATCATTTAAAAGACATTGATTGTAAGGAAATTTTACTATCAGGAAAGGCCAAAGAGGTGGCCGACACTTTAAGTGTAAAAGGACAATCATAGGCGCTCGTTCCAGAGGAATATAGTGATAATGGTTGAAGCCGTGAAGGTTGTATTATGGTTTGGAAGATTGACGTTCCTTCTGATGACTGTGCAATACCCAACCGTAATAGTAGTTTGGTAAAGGTTTAATTCTGTAATCGCCATGAGCGGGCTATCTATCTTAGAAGGTCCTATCTTGAGAATAATCCAGGACCATGTTTCAAAAAGGACTAAACGAACCTTTGAGTTAAGTCTTCTATTGACGGTATATGATTATGAATGGTATTAACCTGCTATCGTTGCTTTGATTGAAACTCTTCTGCAATTTTATCTGTTTCATGTCATGAAAGTACGTCAGGATCTGGAGTGTTCTTCATGAATTATGAATGGTGATTATGTTAACTCCTTAGAAGAATTTGATACGATAGGTATGGACTCCGTATGGTTAACTATTAAGATCCAAGGAAAACGAATGACTACAGTGGGTCAGCGATGGACCATAGTAATGCTGCAATGATTCTACGAGTAATGAGTCGATTACAACCGTAAGAGTTGTATTAGAATAGATGTTGAGAGTGAGTACCACTAATCGGGTCGTGGTGGTTTATAAGTTATCATTGATAGGCTAATTAAGTCGATTATCTACCTATTGAATACTTATTCCTTCTTATCAATAGAGAGTCGTATTACTATACGAGGAAGGTTGCGATGCAAGCATAGAATTCTAATAACGATGACGTCTAGAATGAAATCCCAGATTCGATTTTCGATGTCGAGGGAGTTTAAAGGTGATTTTTTATAAGCTCGAGCAAGAGCATGGGTCCATAGAATGATGGACGGAATAGTAAATATTCAGACACGTGAAATACGATGCTATAATACTTGATGTTGATATATATACGTATATCTTTTGTTCTGCTATGACAAACCTCTACAGTTCAGAGGTAGATTCCAAGCCAGATATTTTGTGGCAGTATATTTTATATATATACAATTCTCTTCAATTCGTTCTTTTCTCTCCTTTTCATTTCATATAAGCTGAGAAGAATAACCCTTCCAAAAGGGGAGGTATTGCCGAATGACTATCTATCTGTGTGATTGAAGCCTAGTAGGATACCAGCTATTGTTTAATTGCTTGTCAAGTACTAAAGGCTGGCCACCTTCTGTACTAACTATGCAATGTAACAAGTGTTCATGATCATAGTGATCTCTCAACAAATTCCTTTACTTCTATATGAAGGATCAAGCTTTCCAAGATAGAAGCAGCTAGAAAGGAGTAGTATCAGTGCGGTGGTATTCCGATTCTAACACGTTCGTGATACTAAGGTTGACGCGATTATTAAAAGGTTATAGAACGCTAATGAGCAAAAGTGTAACCAGTATAGTATTATGTACGGAAGATAGTAACAACTACGAACTGGAAAAGAATGGGTATTGAGAAGCAAAAGCTATAATGCTAGAAGCTATGATGAGAGTCGGTGCAATAGACTTGAAAGAATTTGGAATGATCACTTAACGCGGATTAAGTTTTCTCACGATAATCGATCGTATGTCAGTATCGAGGTATCGCCTTATAAGATCCTTGAGGGAAGACAATGTCGATCTCCCTTATGATAGGATGGAGTTGGAGAGCGCAAGATGCTCGGACCAGCAGTGGTCCAAAGGACCAAGGATATAATAGATTTAATCAGAGGACGGCTGGTAGTAGCCCAAGATGGGCACACGAAGTATGTTGATTTGACACAAAAGGACAATGAATAGGAAGTAGGGGACCTAGTGTTGTTATAGGTATTCCCTTGGAAAGGATGCATGAGGTTCGGAAAGAATGGAAAGCTAAGCCCACGAATTGCTGGACCCTTTGAGGTATTAAGACGTATTGGGAAGTTAGCATTTGAGCTAGCCCTACCCCCGAACATGTAGCAAGTTCATAACGTGTTCCACGTATCAATATTAAGGAAGTATAAGGTAACATGGTTAAATGAATTTAAATTCAAGGATTATAAGAGAGGATCATTAAAGGATTATAAGATATTGAGAAAGATTTAGGGGAACCCAAGTAATAAGATCCCAGATGTGATCACTCAAACAACTAAAGAGAACAGAGTTAAGCGAACCGTAAAACAAATAAACGACCAAGGGACAAGCACATACAAGTAAAATGGGAAGGAAGCTTCCAAGAAAAGCTAAAACAAGTGGTTAAAAGAGAAGGTGACATCATCAAACCTTAAGGGAAAGATATGTGGCTTGGAGGTGAGGTCATCCAAGTGATGTCATCACTTTATCAAAGCAATCTCCACCAAGTATTCATTTCACAAACACCAAAATCAAAAGCAACCAAAGAAAACTCATTTCTCTTCTTCCCCCATCTATTGCTCTCTGCTTTTCCATGAAAAAACAAAGGAAAAATTTCAAAAATCAAGCTACACACCTTCATAATTCAAGAGGTTTGTTTCTTTAGCTTCCATAATTCATAACTTAGATGAGCCATAAGTTTAAGCTCAAGATTCCATGTTTAACATAGCTAATCAATTCATCAAAGTTCTTGGTGAATAGTGTTTTTCAAGAACTTGAAATTTTGTTCTTGAGTTTTTGTTTAGATTAAGCTTTGGTAAGGACTTTCAAGGGTGATTCCAAGCTCCTTAGTTACTTCTACTCACCAAGGAAGGTATAATCTCATACCCTAGCCCTACTTTTGTATATTTAGAGTTTTTGTGTTTGGAATGGTTCATGAGAAGCTTGATTATTGTGTATTTAGAGATGTAATGGTTTTGTGATGTGTTTGGAGTTGTAAATCTTGTTGATTAGTTAAAGAACTTATGTAAGCTTTTAGTTCATGATTGGGAAGTAGTGTAAATTGGAAATATTGAGTTGTTGGGGCTGTTTTAGCATTGTATGTATGGAGTTTGGTTGTATGGTTGAATTGTGGTTGATTGGTGGTTGATTTGGAGTAGGATAAAAATTGGTAATCGGGTAAACATAGTCGTCGTAATGTCGGATTTACTTTAGACTGTTTTGTTCTTAACATCAGGACCCGAGAACTCACTGTTAGGTTTGGGCCACTGCCATGGTTAGATAGTTCATGTTACGAGCTTCATTTTGATATGTGGTTCGTTTGAATCCGATGTACGGTATAGGAGAAACGACCGTTTTAAATAACGGCGTTTCGCGAACGAACCATTACCCCTCGCCTTACTTTGAAACCTTTGTTAAGGACTTTAAATGACTAATTGGGATATGAAACAATTATGTTAAGTGGATTATGCAGTTGGTAAGGTACTCGCGAAAGAATCGCCTTAAAACTCTTAATGGTTAATTTATTAAAAATGGTGGAGCCGAGGGTACTCGAATGACTTATGTGATTCGTTAAGCGTAGAAGTTACCATAAGTGAACGTTAGGGTTCAATTGGTTAAAGTCTAGTTTCTTAAGCGACCGTGGTTTAATTCCGGCTTATGTTGTTGTTCATAGGTTACCGGACCCACTCTAAACTTAAGTCTACGCCGGAGCACTCAGGCAAGTTTTCTATCCGTTATATTGTTGTTGTGATGTATATATGTATATGCATTATCTTGTGATAAGTGCATGATTATTATTAGCAAAGTCTTGCGATATATTGGAGCATGTGATATGATATTTATATGCATTCCTGTTTTGAATATTCATTCGAGGATTTATGACTCCGTTATTTTATTTAATGAATATTATTTTTAAATATTCATTTGAGGACTTATGACTCCGCTTATTTACTAAATATTATTCTTTATTTTATTAAAGAATAATGTTTCGATAATCAAACTTATTTTCGATTATTCAAATAAAGATCATACTTTCGTATAAGTATATCTTTGGTTATTAATATTCATTCCAAGTATGAGTTTTAAAACTTCTACTTCAATTATTTTTATAAAGATTATTCTTTATGGGAATATTATTTAAATAATAATATTCAGATATTTTCTAATATATCGGGACTGATTTATTTCATTAAATCAGCATTACTCCAAACATTCTTAAAAATGTTTTCGAGTCTTCAAAATGATTTTAAAAGTTAGAGCGGATCCCAAAACTCATTTTTATATTTAAGATCTTCCTTTTAAAGGGGATTTAAATACTCACTCAAAACCTGAGGGAACCGGCTCTGTGGTGTATTTTATATTCGCAACGAGGTTGCTGTTTTGATAAATGAATTGATTACTTACCCAACGTTCGGGAAGTAAGTCCATCTATTGAGTCGGCATAAGCAACATGGGCTCAGTGGGCGTCCATGAAAGTGTAAGTGGCTCAGTGGGAGTCCATAAAATGCGTAAGTGGCTGAGTGGCAGTCTAGCATAAGGTCCTATTGCGGCCAGGGTGATGACCAGTGGGGAATTCGTCCATCTACTAGTAGAAAAGGTTACTTATTGGTATCTTTGCCTGATCAGCAAGATATCAGGTTTACGCCAAGGTTTCCTCCTTCCAAATTCATTGGATATTGCAACTCTGTTTATAATTTTCATAACAGAGGTTTTCAAGGAGTGTATGAAATGTATATATATATAGGTGTATATATATCGGGACTTAATGAAGTATCTCGTAACTTCATTTCTTTCAAATGATATTTCAAAGACTGAATCTATTCAAGTCTTATCTTGTAGTCTCATCAGTGTGATGAACTTTTAAAACTAATTATAACTTGAACGGTGGTAGTTCAAGCAGTATTCGGAAAAGATATAAGTATATTGGAGTATCTTGTAACTTCATCTTTTCAGCTTATATCTAGTTAATGATTATCTTATGAATAACAAAGATTTTCAGAAAAATGTTGAGACAAGGTTAGATATATGAGATCACCTTGCAACGATATTTTTATACAATTATAAACTGGAACTCTGTGTATATTATACATGTCAGAGGATTTCAAGGATTGTGAAAAGTATATAGGTATATATATATACTGAATATTTTGTGACTTGGTCGCATTAAGATATCAAACTTGGTTCAATTCTTCTTAACCAAGACTTTCATGAGTACTATGAGAATGCTCATATATTGTTAATTATTATACATATTATTTCGGTGGGCTTGTTGCTCACCCTTGCTTTCTTCTTTCATCACACAACAACAGATAGACAAGATGAACAGGATCAAGCTCCCAATTCGTGAGCGGATAGGAAACGTTCCGCAGTTTCCTGTAGGCGTTGATGCCGTTGTAGCTGAGGTAGGATCTACCAATAGGCTAGGCTTTCAACTTTTGATGTACCAGACTTATGTATATTTATGAATTGTAATAATGGCAAGGAATATGTAAATTATTCAGAAACCCTTTTAAGGTGAAATGGTTTGTAATTGTGGAATAAAATGACTTGTGTTATTTTTGGTATTCATCTCTGAGACTATAGCTTGTGGTGTGTGTGTGTATATTGTGGGGTCACAGTACACAGTAGTTGGTTGACTGTTAAGATTAAGTATTGATAAGGGAAATGGAACTCGTGACGACCCGAATGCCTAACCTCGGATTTGGGGGTGTTACACTCCTTGCCTTCTGATTCTCCGTACTTACAAACTTAGGAACTAATCGGGCCAATTCTATAAATTTGGCCTCATACTCCAACACACTCTTTTCCCACCTTGTTTCAGTTCTAGAAACTCAATTTTTTTTTCATTTGACTCCGCATACAATCTGGGAAATACCCTTTCAATAACAACTCAGTAAACCTAGCCCATAAAACAGGGCCTTCTCATTCTAACGCTCTGGTTGACTCCCACCAACAATTCACTTCATATTTCAAGAAATAACTTACATAATCGGTCTTACGGTTATCACTTACTTGCACGAGGTTGAAAACGTCCTCCATTTCTTTTAACCACGCTCCAGCCATTACTGGATTAGGTTCACTTTTAAACTCAGAGAGGTTAATATTCTGATAAGATTTGAAACACACACCTGGGTTCACTCCTTGCTGTTGCTACTGCAACAGTAGTTGCTGTTGCTAAACCTGTTGGATTAGCTACAACTGTTGTTGCTGCTGCTTGCGCAACGAGTCTAGAATTTCATTTATAATTGGACCCTCTACAAATCTACTACTATTTTCTTATAGACCGGTTAACTTTCTTGGGTGGTATTTTCCTGGAATACATAAATGAATTTATTCAAAACATAGCAAAATGTTTAACAAAAGATATCACTGTTTGAACAGTGCACCTGTATCAGGAAAATGCTGCCCAATAAAATACTTGTGTCTTTAATACCGGGCCCATTTACCAAAGAAATCTAGATTAATAGCACTAGAAATCACTGTAACTGTGACAGTAGCAGAATCAACAACAGTTCAGGGAACTAAAATACAAAGAAACCAAATACCATAGTATAGCTCCTCGATTTAACAGCAACTGACCAACTTTCCGCCACCACTTAATTATCACACTAACACCAATCGGATATACTACGAGACTTATCTGGCTATATCAACCACCGATTACCTAGAGCAAGCTGATAAATTAAGTCAATTTAAGGAACACTAAACTCTTCCAGGCACCCTAGTCCAAAATTCAATCACCCTTTTCACCAGGGATGATTTCTTATCACCCTCAAATGATCCATCAATGAGTTACCTTTCTCGAGGCTACAACTCCATCCTTGGATCCTGAACTCTCACGGTTACCATTACTCTTAAATAACACCCTGATATAAAGCTTTCCTTTTTCCTGACGGTTACTTTGACTTGCTTTCAATAACGAGGACCCTCCAATCGCATAAATTCATTATCATAGAATATTAAAGGAAATTTCAACTCAAGGGAATCAAATAAGAGAAAAAAACTGTGAAGAAGACATAGGTATGACTGAGAGCAACCATACAAGTACATAAGATGGCCAGTCTTAGTATCAAACAGTCACAACACATAATTCGGTGGCGTCCCACCAGACTCTTTTGTCACATAGACAAATGGTCAATTCATATGCATTGTTTGCCCCAATCACCCGAAAAAGTCACTGAGGAAAGAAACAATGTTCAGATAAGAAATTCACAAGTAGAAAAAAAAGAATCTGATTGGTAATGAGATCAACAGAACCCTGAGTAGCTTACTTCGGGATCACAACTTCCTTACCGGAAAGATAAGCAACTTATGGAATAAGAAACAGTTACTCCGGAGATAACTTATATTTTAAGGAAGAAATAGAAGGGTTCAAAAATACCACCTCCCGCTCTGACCCACATTCACTATGAAACTTGGACGCCATAGTAGCCAATGACAATTATCATACTATCTGAACTCACCGAGGTCACACAATTGGGCTACATTCCTTGACATAGAAAAGGTAGTATTTAGGAATAACGCTGGTGTCTTCTCGGCTGACACAACAAGGGCCCGCTCAACGCTGAATCCTCGCAATCAGACTCGTTTTCTCGAGGGAAAACTAAAATCTCTATTGAACATTACTAATAATACATATACGAAGGAGATGTACTCTAAACTAGGGCAGTTCCAGTCAATCCTCAACAAACGTCAGGGTTACATTTCTAAAACCCTTGACTAAACCCATAGACTTGCTCCTCTGATTGAGTTGCTGACTCACATCTACACATAACCCTTCTTGCACTCTTTGGACTCCACTCTTAACCTAAGTCAGGGACTCAAACCTGTAGCTCTGATACCAACTGTGACGACCTTAACCCTGGGGTCAGGAGTTGACGTCATCAACAACAATAATAACAATCATAATTTAATCCAAAACATTGATAATACATAACTACGACCCCTTTACCAAGACCTTTTCCAGGTTTAAGTATGACTTAGGTTACTCAACTAATACAACCCGAATTACCTTACACAATCCTGACCACTAATTTAATGCAGCAACTCAACAGACCTCATCTGGTCTAAGCACAACTACCTCAGAGGAGTCTGACTCGAAAGGAGCTGGAACTCTGCCCTGACTATCGCGCAAGAATCTCCTAAGCATCTGCAATACATATAAAATATTCTGCAAGGGTGAGCAATTGCTTGCTCAGCAGCACCACTATATAAATAACAAGTAAAACAGTTTAAAGTAAAGAAGTTATAGGAACAAAATTCATATCTTGTCAGAAATATGTAAAATAGGTATAAACTGGATATCAAAACTAGCATGCTCTGTAAAACAACAACATCAGTAATGTGTTATGCATAAATACCAGAGAATAATTCTAGCATGCCATTTTCATTTCCAAATCCGCTATATCAACTACTCATGCCCTTACGGGAATCACACAAAACCAAATCAGATACGTAGCGGATATGTGAAGACAGCTGATCAGGCTATCAACACCAGACGGCTCTAACTGCCATCCCATTTACCTGTTCCGGAACTCAGAGACTGGCTAGGTCTCTGACCTGCTGGACTAATCGGTTTTATAGTGCGCGCAACCGAATTAGCCTCTTACGCCACCTCAATAGGCCTACTGTGGCCCCAATGTATCCCATATTTGACCGTTTTATCCAATTTTCAAAACACGTGTACCTATCTCAATTTCAAAATCCTTTATTTAACCAGCACACATATAAAATCCATTTCGCAAATCATTCCGTTCGAGATAGGTACCTTTTGAAGTTATTTCTCCCCAAAATAATTTGAAAACAGTGATTTATAACTACAGGGGATACATAACTTAAAATTTTTATGTTCCATTATGAGAATAAAACATTTAGCTATTCATATGCACTGAACCATAAAAGAATGGTAAGGGGTACTTGCCTTGCAGAGCGTTACGACTATCACTGACTGTTTCTGATAAACTTGAACGTTCGGGCTCTCATGGAAAAATGATTGTCTCACTAGAAGACATCCCTGCTTCACAGCAATCTATCTCAAGATAGTATCCAAGACTCTCAGGGTTCTTCGCTTGGAAACCTCGAGGCACTTGCCGACTGATCACTAGATTATCTTAGTTCGATATCAATTCTTGAGTTCTTCGACTAGAACCTACAGAGCCGAAATACCCTACGTTAGACGTCTAGGTATGCTTGACATATCCTCGATACCAATTCTACCCAACGATATTCAAACCCGACTCGTAATTATATACATTATTACAATACAATAACACATCCAACAGTTAGGGTTCACGTTTTCAAAATCGTTTTAGTGTTCGTTCTCAGAAAATACGCATACTCGTCACTTACGAAATTAGGGCTATTACTTTGGCAAAATAGTTCAATACTACATACGATCCAGCTCCGCATAAAATATATAGATATATACCCAACTGTGTTACATATGACTAACCATTTGGAATCTTGGTTTTGAGTTTTAACCTAGACTAGCAGAACCGAATTTATATTTAATTAATCGTTAGTAAGAATAACCAACCAACATAAGTTAGTAAGTTTATCTGAGTAATGGTTAATCAAATACAACTCAAGGTCGTACTAATCCGAGTTAGTACTCGTACCAAAAATTAAATTAAGAAATATTATATCTATAATAATATAAGCAAACAACTTGATTGGTAAGTCCGATAATTATAGGAACCGTTCCCGAATTTTGGAAATAGTAATCTTTCAAAATCCGGACATCACCTCCTCTATTTATTGGACTACCAGTCGATCTCATATCGACACCAAAACCAACAATCAAATTCACAACATCAATAATCCAAAATTCAACCGATAACGCCACCAAACAATCAATACAATTCTAATCCCAACCAAACACACTACCCAACAATCTCGAAACTAATTATTTACAATTACTTTTATTCCAAATATTCTAAAAATAGAATTTATAATTCATTATTAGGCTCAAGAATCATCATTTCCAATAATCCGCCGGCTCAACGAGTTCATTACCGACGGCGGCATAATTCCGACTTCCTGTCGAATTCACCATAATTTTACAAACCCAAGATTTATCGATTCATATAATCATAGAAATAATAATCATGTTTTTTAAAAAATTGATTATCCAGAATCATGAAATTGATTCGCACAACACCGAACACAGAACAGGGACACACTGGAAACACGCACAGCAGCACGCGCGTGCCGGCCACCTCGCCGGAAAGATCACAGCGGCGGCCGGAGATAAGGAAGAGAACAACAGAGAAATACAGAACAACAAAAACCAGCACTCACAAACCGCATACACATATACTTACGAGTATATATATACACAACAACCATCAGGGCAACCACCAGCCAAACCGGCGGCAACTCGCCGGAATAACAGGGCAAACGGCAATCACAGCATGAGGAAAGAGAGAGAAGTGGAAAGATGGAATTGAGAACACAGGTTAATCACCCCCCCTGATTTCTGATGAAACCGAGAAAAAGGATAGAGGGAATTTTCGAGAGAACTCCCGAGAGAACAAGAACAGGGATAAAGTTAACCATGCTTATCTATTTTCCTGTTTATTGATACTAGCTTGCCTGAAAAGCTCCGCGAGAAAATACGCTATTTACAATTTAACGATCAAACTTCTGCGGATTAATTAATCCGAGACACTACCAACTTGATTTAAAACATCGTAAATAATCCAAGGTTATAGAAAATAATTTTTTAATAATTTTTAATAATTTTTTAATATATTTTTAGATCGCACAAATTACCCGCATTTCACAATAAACGAATCAACGCACGGGTGAAATTAATCCTGAAAATTCCCGAAATAGTTTTAAAATTCTCAGAATAATATGAACTTAATATAATATAAGTTTTATAATTTTTGAAGATTTCCACAATTAAATATGGATTTTACCATTAAACACACTCAGAAAATCATTTAAACATAAATAATTAATGAAATATTGATTTCTCCATTTTATAAAGTCCTAAAAGTAATTATTGAATTTATAAAGTCATAAAAACAAATTTTAGAGACAATCCAAGTATTTATGGAAATAAAACTGCAATAATACCATTTTTAACAACGACACAAAATCATACAATTTATTAATTAACCATGCAATTCAATTCCATACACTTGTAATCACATACACATTGTGACAGAGTAATAACCCATTGACTGAACCCACACAAATTTTTTATTTAATTATTTATTCCATAATTACATATTTAAATAATAATAAAAAATATACGGGTCGTTATACTCCAATATACTTAATCTTTTTCAAATACTACTTGAACTACCATCGTTCAAGTTATAATCCGTTTCAAAAGTTCATCACATAGATAAGACTACAAGATAAGATTTGAATAGATTCAATCTTTGAAATATCATTCAAAAGAAATGAAGTTACGAGATACTTCATTAAGTCCCGATATATATAAATACATCTATATATATCTCATACTTTCCTTGGAAACCTCTGTTATGAAAAGTATAAACAGAGTTATAATATCCAATGAATTTGGAAAGAAGAAAACCTTGGCATAAACCTGATATCTTGCTGATCAGGCAAAGATACCAATAAGTAACCTTTCTACTAATAGATGGACGAATTCCCCACTGGTCATCACCCTGGCCACATTAGGACCTATGCTGGAATGCCACTCAGCCACTTACGCATTGATGGACTCCCACTGAGCCACTTACACTTTCATGGACGCCCACTGAGCCCATGTTGCTTATGCCGACTCAAATAGATGAACTTACTTCCCGAACGATGGGCAGGTAATCAAGATGTTTTCTTAAAACAGCAACCTCGTTGCGAATGTAAAATACACCACTGAGCCGGATCCCTCAGGTTTTGAGCGAGTATTTAAATCCCCTTCGAAAGGAAGATCTTAAATATAAAAATGAGTTTTGGGATCCGCTCTACTTTTAAAAATCAATTTGAAGATTCGAAAACATTTTTAAGAATATTTGGAGTAATGCGGATTTAATGAAATACATCAGTCCCGATATATTAGAAAATATCTAAATATTATTATTTAAATAATATTCCCATGAAGGATAATATTTATTAAAATAATTTGAAGTAGAATTTTTAAAACTCATACTTGAAATGAATAATAAATAACCAAAGGTATACTTATACGAAAGTACGATCTTTATTTGAATAATCGAAAATTAGTTTGATTATCGAAACATTATTCTTTAATAAAATAAAGAATATTTTTTAATAAAATAAGCGGAGTCATAAGTCCTTGAATGAATATTCAAAAATAATATTCATTAAATAAAGTAAGCGGAGTCATAAGTCCTCGAATGAATATTCAAAATAATATTCATTAAATTAATAAAGTTATCGAATAAATCTTATTCGATTAATAGTTTTGAAAACTATATCAATATATATATATATTATACTCGGGAACATCGACTCCCGGTTTAGAAAATGTTCACCTTTGGGTCCCCTATACTAAGGGTATACGCAACTACTGCTTATCTCTAGCATAGGTATTATGCAACTTATAAGCATTTGAATTGATAAAAGAATATCAAGATTACGAAACATGCATGCATATAAATATCATATCATATGCTCCAATATATCGCAAGACTTGCTAATAATAATCATACACTTATCACAAGATAATACATATACAAATATACATCACAACAACAATTATACGTGTAGAAAACTTGCCTGAGTGTTCCCGGATAGACTTAAGCTTAGAGTGGGTCCGATAACCTATGAACAATAACATAAGTCGGAATTAAACCCCAGTCGCTTAAGAAACTAGACTTTAACCAATTGAACCCTAACGTTCGCTTATGGTCACTTCTACGCTTAACGAATCACATAAGTCGTTCGAGTACCCTCGGCTCCACCATTTTTAATAAATTAAGCATTAAGAATTTTAAGGCGATTCTTTCACGAGTACTCTTACAACTGCCTAATCCACTTTAAATAATTGTTTCATACTCTAATTAGTCATGGTTCGTTAGTGAAATGCCGTTACTTAAAACGGTCGTTTCTCCTAAACCGTACATCGGATTCAAGCGAACCACATATCAAAACGAAGCTCGTAACATGAACTATCTAAACATGGTAATGGTTAGTTCATGGAAGTGAGTGTTCGGGTGAAAAAGTTAAGCATAAACCGGTATAAGGAAAATTGGGCATTACGACGGCTATAACTTAGCAATTCCCAAATTTTTACCCAATCAATTCAATATCAAACCACCACCAATCAACACCATTCCACCATCATTCAACCGCAATACAAGATCATTTAACTATAACTCACGATCTCAACTTATTCATGTAAACCAAGTCAAAATGTGACCAAGAACATCAAATCCAACAAGTATCACTCCTAACTCCAAAATCAACAAAACCACTTACTAAACAAAGCTCTAAACATGAGTACACACCCATTACACTAACCCATCATCTAAACATTATGAAATGCAAACCAACAAAACTTAAGACTAAGGGTTTGAGAAGTTATACCTTCCTTTGAGAGTGGAGAATCACTTAGGAAGCCTTAAATAACCGCTAACTATCTCTACTAAGCTTGGATCTTGAAGAAAACATAAGACAACACAAAGTTAGTTTCTTGAAAACACTATTCACCAAGAACTTTGATGAATTGATTAGCTATGTTAAACATGGAATCTTGAGCTTAAACTTATGGCTCATCTAAGTTATGAATTATGGAAGCTAAAGAAATAAACCTCTTGAATTATGATTAAGTGGAGCTTGGGTTTTGGAATTTTTCTTCCTTGCTTTTCTTCAAAATGCCGTGAGCAAGGAGATGGGGGGGAGAGAAATGAATGTGTTTGCTTGGTTGCTTCTTCTTTTGACTTAGGAATTCATTTTAACCTTTTTACCATGGTTAATAATGTTTGGCTAGTAATCAACCAACAAAACCTACCCACTTGTCATGCTTATGTCATCTTCCTTATGTCATCCATTTGCCACATGCCTTTGTCTTGTGGTTTGATGATGTCATAATACCTTGGATGCTTGTACAAGCTTGTCTCTTGGTGCGTATCTGTTTTACGGTTCCCTTAACTTTCGTTCTCATTATCCGTTTGAGGGATCATATCCGGGATCTTATTACTTGGGTTCCCCTACCCTTTCTCTATATTTTATATTCCTTTTATGATCCCCTCTTATAATCCTTGAATTTAAATCCTTTTAACAATATTACCTTATGCTCAATTCTTTCAGTATCTGGTGGATTTTTGGGAAAATCAAAGTGTTCGAATTTGGATTCTAACGATCTTTACATACACTTATTTACTTTATGGAATACTAATACGATCTTAGAATTTTCATAACTGTACTCCTATATAGTGTGGTCTGATAATTTTCCTTAATCAGACTAATATTAGAAGGATCTAGATTAAGTTTTAGAAGAGAACACAACCCTATAAATTTAGTTAGATCAATGAGTATGACCAGTAGAAAATTAGATTTAATAAAATTACCGTGTTACGAATCAGATAAATTAAGAATAAAAACAATAATATTTAATGGAATATTTGCCAAAGAAGTTATAACAGAAATAAATACCGGAGCAACAAAAAGTCAAATACATATAACTGAAGTTGACTCAAACAAATGTGAGGAAATAGAACCTCAAATAATAACTGAATCAAATAGCTCGAGAGAAACAATAATAACAAAAAGTATAAAATTAAGATTAAAAATTTTAGACTTAGAATATAATATAAGCCTAGGAGTAATAGAAAATGACGTTAGTTATCAACTATTATTAGGAATGGATTTCTTAAATGAAATAAAATATAATATAACCAATGAAGGAATAGAAATAAATGATCAGAATAAATTAAGATTTATAGACAGAATATGAACCCTGAAAAGGAAATAAAGGAAAAGAAAGATGAAATAGAAACTATTAATAGGATAATAAAAGAAACATTAATTATGTCTCAGGAAAAAGAACTACAATACTTAAAAGAAAAAGAAAAACTAGAGGAAGAAGTAAAAGAATTAGAGAAAATAAAAGGTAAGAAAAGAAAAATATGGATAATTAAAGGAGAATGGAGAAAACGAGTCTATAAATATGAATAATACTGAAAACCAAATAAAAGATATTTGGAACGAA
>NW_027417857.1:0-25651 GCF_009905375.1 Apium graveolens | reverse complement strand
TCGGTTCAAATTAAACATCAATTTGGATTAAATTATGTGAAAATATCCATAATGCATCCCGACTCAGTATCGGAGAAAAAACCGTGTACCAACCCCTTTGAGTTTTCACCGAAAACTCCATTTCAGCCAATCTACTCGGTTTCTCGTCCGAATCCCGCGAAATATGGCTCGGTTCAAATTAAAATATCAATATGGATTAAATTATGTGAAAATATCCATATGCATCCCGACTCAGTATCGGAGAAAAAACCGTGTACTAACCCCTTTGAGTTTTCACCGAAAACTCCATTTCAGCCAAATCTCCTCGTTTCTCGTCCAATCCCGCGAAATATGGCTCGGTTCAAATTAAAACATCAATTGGATTAAATTATGTGAAAATATCCATATGCATCCCGACTCAGTATCGGAGAAAAAACCGTGTACTAACCCCTTTGAGTTTTCACCGAAAACTCCATTTCAGCCAAATCTACTCAGTTTTCTCGTCCGAATCCCGCGAAATATGGCTCGGTTCAAATTAAAATATAATATAGGTTAAAGTATGTGAAATATCCATAATGCATCCCGACTAAGTATCGGAGAAAAAACCGTGTACTAACCCCTTTGAGTTTTCACCGAAAACTCCATTTCAGGCAAATCTTCTCGGTTTCTCGTCCGAATCCCGTAAAATATGACTCGGTTCAAATTAAAACATCAATATGGATTAAATTATGTGAAAATATCCATATTGCAACCCGACTCAGTATCGGAGAAAAAACCGTGTACTATCCCCTTTGAGTTTTCACCGAAAACTCCATTTCAGCCAAATCTTCTCGGTTTCTCGTCCGAATCCCGCGAAATATGGCTCGGTTCAAATTAAACATCAATATGGGTTAAATAATGTGAAAATATCCATAATGCATCCCGAACTCGTATCGGAGAAAAAACCGTGTACTAACCCCTTTGAGTTTTCACCGAAAACTCCATTTCAGCCAAATCAACTCAGTTTCTCGTCCAAATTCCAAGAAATAGGGCTCGGTTCAAATTAAAATATCAATATGGCTTAAAGTATGTGAAAATATCCATAATGCATCCCGACTCAGTATCGGAGAAAAAACCGTGTACTAACCCCTTTGAGTTTTCACCGAAAACTCCATTTCAGCCAAATCTACTCGGTTTCCTCGTCCGAATCCTGCGAATATGGCTCAGTTCAAATTAAAACATCAATATGGATTAAATTATGTGAAAATATCCATAATGCATCCCGACTCAGTATCGGAGAAAAAACCGTGTACTAACCCCTTTGAGTTTTCACCGAAAACTCCATTTCAGCCAAATCTACTCGGTTTCTCGTCCGAATCCTGCGAAATATGGCTCGGTTCAAATTGAAACATCAATATGGATTAAATTATGTGAAAATATCCTTATTGCATCCCGACTCAGTATCGGAGAAAAAACTGTGTACTAACCCCTTTGAGTTTTCACCGAAAACTCCATTTCAACCAAATCTCCTCGGTTTCTCGTCCGAATCCGCAAAATATGGCTCGGTTCAAATTAAAACATCAATATGGATTAAATTATGTGAAAATATCCATAATGCATCCCGACTAACTATCGGAGAAAAAACCGTGTTCTAACCCCTTTGAGTTTTCACCGAAAACTCCATTTTAGCCAAATCTACTCGGTTTCTCGTCCGAATCCTGCGAAATATGGCTCGGTTCAAATTGAAACATCAATATGGATTAAATTATGTGAAAATATCCATATTGCATCCCGACTCAGTATCGGAGAAAAACCGTGTACTAACCCCTTTGAGTTTTCACCGAAAACTCCATTTCAGCAAAATCTCCTCGGTTTCTCGTCCGAATCCGCGAAATATGGCTCGGTTCAAATTAAAACATCAATATGGATTAAATTATGTGAAAATATCCATAATGAATCCCTGACTCAGTATCGGAGAAAAAAACCGTGTACTAACCCCTTTGAGTTTTCACCGAAAAACTCCATTTTCAGCCAAATCTACTCGGTTTCTCGTCCGAATCCGCGAATATGGCTCGGTTCAAATTAAAAAAATCAATATGGATTAAAGTATGTGAAAATATCCATAATGCATCCTGAACTCAGTATCGGAGGAAAAAACCGTGTACTAACCCTTTGAGTTTTCACCGAAAACTCCTATTTCAGCCAATCTACCTCGGTTTCTCTCCGAATTCCCGCGAAAATATGGCTCGGTTCAAATTAAAAACATCAATATGGATTAAATTATGTGAAAATATCCATAATGCATCCCGACTCAGTATCGGAGAAAAAACCGTGTACTAACCCCTTTGAGTTTTCACCGAAAACTCCATTTCAACCAAATCTCCTTCGATTTCTCGTCCGAATCCGCGAAATATGGCTCGGTTCAAATTAAAATATCAATATGGATTAAAGTATGTGAAAATATCCATAATGCATCCCGACTCAGTATCGGAGAAAAAAACCGTGTACTAACCCCTTTGAGTTTTCACCGAAAACTCCATTTCAGCCAAATCTACTCAGTTTCTCGTCCGAATCCCGCGAAATATGGCTCGGTTCAAATTAAAATATAAATATAGGTTAAAGTATGTGAAAATATCCATAATGCATCCCGACTAAGTATCGGAGAAAAAACCGTGTACTAACCCCTTTGAGTTTTCACCGAAAACTCCATTTCAGGCAAATCTTCTCGGTTTCTCGTCCAAATCCCGCAAAATATGACTCGGTTCAAATTAAAACATCAATATGGATTAAATTATGTGAAAATATCCATATTGCAACCCGACTCAGTATCGGAGAAAAAACCGTGTACTATCCCCTTTGAGTTTTCACCGAAAACTCCATTTCAGCCAAATCTACTCAGTTTCTCGTCCAAATTCCAAGAAATATGGCTCGATTCAAATTAAAAAAATAATATGGATTAAATTATATGAAAATATCCATAATGCATCCCGACTCAGTATCGGAGAAAAAACCGTGTACTAACCCCTTTGAGTTTTCACCGAAAACTCCATTTCAACCAAATCTCCTCTGTTTCTCGTCCAAATCCTGCGAAATGTGGCTCGGTTCAAATTAAAACATCAATTTGGATTAAATTATTTGAAAATATCCATAATGCATCCCGACTCAGTATCGGAGAAAAAACCGTGTACTAACCCCTTTGAGTTTTCACCGAAAACTCCATTTCAGCCAAATCTACTCGGTTTCTCGTCCGAATCCTGCGAGATATGGCTCGGTTCAAATTGAAACATCAATATGGATTTAATTATGTGAAAATATCCTTATTGCATCCCGACTCAGTATCGGAGAAAAAACCGTGTACTAACCCCTTTGAGTTTTCACCGAAAACTCCATTTCAACCAAATCTCCTCGGTTTCTCGTCCGAATCTGCAAAATATGGCTCGGTTCAAATTAAAACATCAATATGGATTAAATTATGTGAAAATATCCATAATGCATCCCGACTAACTATCGGAGAAAAAACCGTGTTCTAACCCCTTTGACTTTTCACCGAAAACTCCATTTTAGCCAAATCTACTCGGTTTCTCGTCCGAATCCTGCGAAATATGGCTCGGTTCAAATTGAAACATCAATATGGATTAAATTATGTGAAAATATCCTTTTTGCATCCCGACTCAGTATCGGAGAAAAAACCGTGTACTAACCCCTTTGAGTTTTCACCGAAAACTCCATTTCAGCAAAATCTCCTCGGTTTCTCGTCCGAATCCGCGAAATATGGCTCGGTTCAAATTAAAACATCAATATGGATTAAATTATGTGAAAATATCCATAATGAATCCCGACTAACTATCGGAGAAAAAACCGTGTTCTAACCTCTTTGAGTTTTCACCGAAAACTCCATTTTAGCCAAATCAACTCGGTTTTTCATCCGAATCCCGCGAAATATGGCTCGGTTCAAATTAAAACATCAATATGGATTAAAGTATGTGAAAATATCCAAAATGTATCCTGACTCAGTATCGGAGAAAAAACCGTGTACAAACCCCTTTGAGATTTCACCGAAAACTCTATTTCAGCCAAATCTACTCGGTTTGTTGTCCGAATCCTGCGAAATATGGCTCGATTCAAATTAAAAAAATAATATGGATTAAATTATATGAAAATATCCATAATGCATCCCGACTCAGTATCGGAGAAAAAACCGTGTACTAACCCCTTTGAGTTTTCACCGAAAACTCCATTTCAACCAAATCTCCTCTGTTTCTCGTCCAAATTCCGCGAAATATGGCTCGGTTCAAATTAAAATATCAATATGGATTAAAGTATGTGAAAATATCCATAATGCATCCCGACTCAGTATCGGAGAAAAAACCGTGTACTAACCCCTTTGAGTTTTCACCGAAAACTCCATTTCAGCCAAATCTTCTCGGTTTCTCATCCGAATCCCGGGAAATATGGCTCGGTTCAAATTAAAACATCAATATGGATTAAATTATGTGAAAATATCAATAATGCAACCCGACTCAGTATCGGAGAAAAAACCGTGTACTAACCCCTTTGAGTTTTCACCGAAAAATCCATTTCAGCCAAATCTCTTTGGTTTCTCGTCCGAATTCCGCGAAATATGGCTCGGTTCAAATTAAAATATCAATATGGATTAAAGTATGTTAAAATATCCAAAATGTATCCTGACTCAGTATCGGAGGAAAAACCGTGTACCAATCCCTTTGAGTTTTCACCGAAAACTCCATTTCAGCCAAATCTACTCGGTTTCTCGTCCAAATCCCGCGAAATATGGCTCGGTTCAAATTAAAACATCAATATGGGTTAAATTATGTGAAAATATCCATAATGCATCCCGACTCAGTATCGGAGAAAAAACCGTGTACTAACCCCTTTGAGTTTTCACCGAAAACTCCATTTCAGCCAAATCTACTCGGTTTCTCGTCCGAATCCCGCGAAATATGGCTCGGTTCAAATTAGAACATCAATTTGGATTAAATTATTTGAAAATATCCATAATGCATCCCGACTCAGTATCGGAGAAAAAACCATGTACCAACCCCTTTGAGTTTTCACCGAAAACTCCATTTCAGCCAAATCTACTCGGTTTCTCGTCCGAATCCCGCGAAATATGGCTCGGTTCAAATTAAAAAATCAATATGGGTTAAATTATGTGAAAATATCCATATGCATCCCGACTCAGTATCGGAGAAAAAACCATGTACTAACCCCTTTGAGTTTTCACCGAAAACTCCATTTCAGCCAAATCTCCTCGGTTTTTCGTCCGAATCCGCGAAATATGGCTCGGTTCAAATTAAAAAATCAATATGGGTTAAATTATGTGAAAATATCCATATGCATCCCGACTCAGTATCGGAGAAAAAACCGTGTACTAACCCCTTTGAGTTTTCACCGAAAACTCCATTTCAGCCAAATCTACTCGGTTTCTCGTCCGAATCCCGCGAAATATGGCTCGGTTCAAATTAAAATATAAATATAGGTTAAAGTATGTGAAAATATCCATAATTCATCCCGACTAAGTATCGGAGAAAAAACCGTGTACTAACCCCTTTGAGTTTTCACCGAAAACTCCATTTCAGGCAAATCTTCTCGGTTTCTCGTCCGAATCCCGCAAAATATGACTCGGTTCAAATTAAAACATCAATATGGATTAAATTATGTGAAAATATCCATAATGCATCCCGACTCAGTATCGGAGAAAAAACCGTGTACTATGTAACACCCCCAAATCCGGGGTCGGGGATCCGGGTTGTCACGAGTTCCATTTCCCTTAATAACACCCACTCTTATTAAATAATCAACTACTCTGTACTGTGACCCCACAATAAACACACACACCACAAGTTATAGTCTCAAAGATGAATATCCAAAAATAATCACAAGTCGTTTTATTCCAAAATTATATGCCAATACACCTTAAACAGGTTTCTGAATAAATTTACATTTCTTTGCCATTATTACAATTCATAAATATACATAATCTGATACATCAAAAGTTGAAAGCCTAGCCTATTGGTAGTTCCTACCTCAGCTACAGCGACATCAATGCCTATAGGAAGCTGCGGAATATTTCCTATCCGCTCGCGAATTGAGAGCTTGGTCCTGTTCATCTTGTCTATCTGATGTTGTGTGATGAAAGAAGAAAGCAAGGGTGAGCAGCAAGCCCACCAAAATAATATGTATAATGATTAACAATATATGAGCCTTCTCATAGTACTCATGAAGGTCTTGGTCAAAAGAAATGAACCAAGATGATATTTTAATGCGATGAAGTCATAAAATATTCAGTATATATATACATATATACTTTTCAAAATATTGGAAGTCCTCTTCCATGCATAATATACACAGAGTTCCAGTTTATAACTGTATAAAAATATCGTTGCAAGGTGATCTCATATATCTAACCTTGTCTCAACGTTTTTCTGAAAATCTTTGTCATGCATAAGATAATCATTTACTAGATATAAGTTTAAAAGATGAAGTTACAAGATACTCCAATATACTTATATCTTTTCCAAATACTACTTGAACTACCACCGTTCAAGTTATAATTAGTTTCAAAAGTTCATCACATAGATGAGACTACAAGACCAGATTTGAATAGATTAAATCTTTAAAATATCATCAAAATAAAATGAAGTTACGAGATACTTCATTTGATACAAACATTATTTTGAAAACTTGACCCTGCCAACACTCAACAATCGCCCAACCGTAGCCTTTCTATCGAAGTGCTCTGGGTAGTGTTGCAGAAATATCCAATTGGATGATGAACTCATTACGGGAGTTTGCCGCGCCAGGAAGACCACTTACGATGATCAGTCGTAGTAGTGCAACCCCACCATTTTCTACATGTAGAGGAGAACCTGTCGGATTTACTTGTCAACCGAACACTGAACTCCTAAGGAATGGACCGCCTTAGCGGAACTTCCAGGCCATTTGGGCCAATATAATAAGGCTGGGCCGGCGCCACTCGACCACTTACGCCACTCCTAGTTCAGATGAAATCCATGACTCTGAAACGTAAAGCTCGTTCCCCCTTTCCCCAAGTAGAAACTTGTTGATACGGCTCCACCAAGAAGTCGTATCTAGTTGGAAAGGAAAACTCACCGATATTTCCCAGGCGATGCCTGTTAATGGATTAACTTGTTCCAAGAATTTTACTTCCCGAGTGTTGGGTAAGTAATCAATTCATTTATCAAAACAGCAACCTTGTTGCGAATATAAAACACACCACAGAGCCGGATCCCTCAGGTTTTGAGCGAGTATTTAAATCCCCTTCGAAAGGAGGATCTTAAATATAAAAATGAGTTTTGGGATCCGCTCTAACTTTTAAAAATCATTTTGAAGACTCGCAAAACATTTTTAAGAATGTTTGGAGTGATGCTGATTTAACAAGGTAAATCAGTCCCAATATATTAGAAAATATCTGAATATTATTATTTAAATAATATTCCCATAAAGAATAATCTTTATAAAATAATTGAAGTAGAAGTTTTAAAACTTATACTTGAAATGAATATTAAATAACCAAAGATATACCTAAACGAAAGTACTATCTTTATTTGAATAATCAAAAGTGAGTTTGATTATCGACACCTTATTCTTTAATAAAATAAAGAATATATCTCAGCAAATAATCGGAGTCATAGATCATCAAATGAATATTCAAATAATATTCAATAAATAAAATAAGCTGAGTCATAAGCCCTCGAATGAATATTCGAAATAATATTCAATAAATAAATAAGCTGAGTCATAAGCCCTCGAATGAATATTATAAATAATATTCATTAAATAAAATAAAGGAGTCATACATCCTCAAATGAATATCCAAGTAATATTCAATAAATAATATAAAGGAGTCATAAGTCCTCGAATGAATATTCAAGATAATATTCATTAATAAAATCAAGTTATCGAATAAACCTTATTCGATTAATAGTTTTGAAAACTATAAACATATATATATATAAATATATATATATATATAAAATCTACTCGGGATCCTCGACTCCCGGTTTTAGAAAATGTTTTCACCTTTGGGTCCCTATACTAAGGGTATATGCAAATTACTGCTATTCTCTAGCATAGGTATTATCAACTGAACCAACAGCTATATTTGGCAAGAATACGAAACAGGCATGCATATATATACCATATCAGCATGCTTCAATATATCGCAACATTTGCTAATTAACCAACATGCATCTATCGCAAGATAATGCATATACATATATCATCACAACAACAGTATAATGGATAGAAAACTTGCCTGAGCGACTTGGGGTGAAAAAAAAAGCTCGGAACGAGTCTGGTAACCTATAAACAACAAGTAAGTTGGAATTAAACCAAAGTCACTTGTAAATCTATACTTTAACTAACTTAGACTCTAATGCTTGTTTTGCGCTTACTGATTTGCTTAAGTCACTCGGGTACCCTCGGCTCCACCATTTTTAATAATTTAACCTTTACGAGTTTTAAGGCGATTCCTTCGCGAGTGTCTTACCAACTGCCTAACACACTTACCATAATTGTTTCATACATTAATTAACCCTTTTTGGTCTTTAACCTATGTTTCAAAGTAAGGCGAGGGGAAAAGTTTTGTTCGCGAAACGCCGTTACTTGAAACGGTCGTTTCTCCTAAACCGTGCATCGGAATCGAACGAACTACATATCAAAACGAAGCTCGTAACATGAGCTACCTAAAAATGACAGTGGTCATAATCTAGCAGGGGGTTCTCGGGTCCTAATGTTATGCACAAAAACAGTCTAAAGAAAATCGGACGTTACGACGGCTATGTTTACGCGATTACCAATGTTTAAACTACTCCAATTAACCACCAACCAACTCATAACCATCAATACAACAAAACTTTACCTAAACCATACCACATCAGTCCATAATCTCCAAGGTTTTCAACTCAAACAACCACAATCAAGACCTATGAACTATAATCAAGCTTCAATTACCAAAACACTTCCAAATCAAACCAAACTACTAATAATCACAATCCATGCTTCTCATTTCACAAAACCAACCATTAAACTTACTAACAAATAAATTAAAGGCTAGGGTTTGAAGTTTATACCTTCCTTGGGAGGTGTTAAGTTGCTAGGAATCCTTAGGGAGCCTCCTACAAGCTTGATCTTTCCAAAGAAATCAAGAACACAAAGTTAGGCTTTGAAGTTTCTAAAAGTCCGATTTAAAGAACTGTAAAAATGAGGGTCTTACCATGATTATTTGGACGAGACTTGTGAACAAGAGTTGTAGGTCATCTCAATACCTTTCCAATGAGCTATAGAACACAATATTTGAGTGAGAAATGAAGGAGATACAGCAGTTTTAGTGTGCTGGTTCTGTTTTGGCCGAGAGTATGAAGAACAATGCCTTGGTTTCTTTTTGATTTTGATGAAAAATGATTTGCTTGGCTTGGTTGGTTTGATTTTTGTGTTTTTTTTTAGTAAATTACCTAGTTGCCCTTGATTTTGTGTGGTTAAAAAGCCACCACATCTCCTTCCTTCCCATGTCATGCTTGTGTCATCCTCATGATGTCATCCTCCCCTCCTTGTCCTCTTCTCATTGGTTGGGTGACATCATCCTCTCTAATCCCTTTGATTAACTTCCTAGTTGTTTGCCTAATGACCGCTGATCTGTTATACAGTTCGCTTAACTTTCGTTTTCGTTTATCGTTTGAGGGATCATACCCGGGATCTTATTACTTAGGTTCCCTTAACCTTTCTCAATACATTATATTCCTTTTTATGATCCTCTATTATAATCCTTTAATTTAAATCCTTTTATCCTGTTACCTTATACTCAATTCTTTCCGTATCTATTGGATTTCCGGGAAAAATCAAAGTGTTCGGATTTGGATTCTGACGATCTTTACATACACTTATATCCCATATAAAGTACTAATAAAATCTCAGAATATCCATATCAGAACCCCTACATAGTGTGGCATGAAAAGTTTTCTCATTCAGCTAAAACACTATTCACAAGGGTTACAAAAAGTTCAAAATTTTGGGAGTTATTACAGTCTCCCCTCCTTAAAAGGATTCCGTCCCGGAATCAGATAGAAAACAGTTGGGGATGCTTTTCTAGCATTGTGCCTTCTAACTCTCTAGTCAATTTCCCACATTATGGTTCTACCACCAAACTCTGACTAGTTTGATAACCCTTCTCCTAAGCACTTGTCTCTTTTCGATCTATAACCCTTTCTGGTTGCTCCCTATAGGTTATGTCTGGTCGCATGCCTATGCGCTCATATGCCCCTATTTATCTGGCATCCGAATTACATTTTCTTAACATTGATACGTGGAACATATTATGAACTTGCTACATATTCGGGGGTAGGGCTAGCTCATATGCTATCTTCCCAATATGTCTTAATATATCCAAGGATCCAACAATTCGTGGACTTAGCTTCCCTTTCTTTCCGAACCTCATCCTTCCTTTCCAAGGGAATACCTATAACAATACTAGGTCCCCCACTTCCTATTCCTTGTCCTTTCTTGTCAAATCAACATACTTCATGTTCCCATCTTGGGCTACTACCAGCCGTCCTCTGATTAAAATCTATTATATCCTTGATCCTTTGGACTACTGCAGGTCCGAACATCTTGCGCTCTACAACTTCATCCTAACATAAGGGAGATCGACATTGTCTTCCCTCAAGGATCTCATAAGGCGACATCTCGATAATGACATATGATCTATTGTCGTAAGATAACTCAATCCGCATTAAGTGATCATTCCAAATTCTTTCAAGTCTATTACACAGACTCTCATCATAGCTTCTAATCATTAGAACTTTTGCTTCTCAATACCCATTCTTTTCCAGTTCGTAATCGCTACTACCTTCCGTTCCTAATATTATACGGGTTATACTTTTGCTCGCTAGCGTTCTATAACCTTTTAATAACCACGTCAACCTTAGTATCACGAATGTGTTTCCATTCCGAATACTACCACAACTTTATTATTCCTTTTTTTTTCAGCTGTTTCTATTTCCCAAAGTTTGATCAATCATATAGAAGTAAAGGAATTTATTGAGAGATCACTATGATCATGAACACTTGTTATATCGCATAGTTAGTACAGAAGGTGGCCAGCCTTTAGTACTTGACAAGCAATTTAAACAATAGATGGTATCCTACTAGGCTTCTATCACACAGATAGATAGTCATTCGGCAATACCTCCCCTTTCTGGAAGGGTTGTTCTTCTCAGCTTACATGAAATGAAAAGAAGAGAAAAGAACGAATTGAAGAGAATTGTATATATGAAAAATATACTGCCACAAAATATCTGGCTTGGAACCTACCTCTGAACTATAGAGGTTTGTCATAGGAGAACAAAACATATATGTATTTATATCAGCATCAAGTATTATAGCATCGTATTTCCCATGCCTAAATATTTCTATTCCGTCCATCATTCTATGGACCCATGCTCTTCCTCGAGTTTATACACAATCACCTTTGAAACTCCCTCGATATCGAAAATCGAATCTGGGATCTCATTCTAGACATCATCGTTACTAGAATTCTATGCTTGCACCGTAACCTTCCTCGTATAATAATATGACTCTCTATTGATAAGAAAGAATAAATATTCAATAGGTAGATACTCTACTTAATTAGTCTATCAATGTTCTATCAATGATAACTTATACACTACCATGACCCGATTAGTGGTACTCAATCTCAACACCCATTCCAATACAACTCTCACGGTTGTAATCAACTCATTACTCGCGGAATCATTACTGCATTACTATGGTCCACCACTGACCTACTATCGTCATTCACCTTTCCATAAAATCTTAATATCTAACCATACGGAGTCCATACATGTCGTATTAAATCCTTCTAAGGAGGTAACATAATCACCATTCATGATTCATGAAGAACACTCCTGATCCTGACATACATACATGACATGAAGCAGATAAAAGTGCAGAAGAGTTTCAATCAAAGCAACGATAGCAGGTTAATACCATTCTTAATCATACGCCCTAAATAGAAGACTTAACTCAAGGGTTCGTCTAGTCCTTTTTGAAACATGGTCCTGGCTTATCTCAAGATAGGACCTTCTAAGATAGATAGCCCGTTCATGGCGATTACATGAATTAAACCTTTACCAACTACTATTACGGTTGGGTATTGCACAGTCATCAGAAGGAATGTCAATCTTTCACACCATAATACAAACTTGTCGGAATTAACCATTATCACTGTATTCCTCTGGCACGAGCGTCGATAATTGTCCTCTTACACTTAAAGTGTTGGCCACCTCTTTGGCCTTTCCTGATAGTAAAATTTCCTTACAATCAATGTCCTTTTAACCACCTCCAACTAAATTTTCTACCTCATTTCAATCACTGCTTATGTGAAAATGCTTCTCTTAAGTCCTGGTGAGAAAAAAAATCACCATTTTTCCATAAGTCATTGCCTTAGTCTTTAGATGTGAACATTGCCATGACTGACTGACTCTCGATCATACTTAGGACGTCTCTTATCTTGGGTCCTAATTGCCCTGAATAATTTTGACCATTACTGGTTTGATCCATACTTTCTCGTGGTTTAACACGTGCCCCACTTGGCAACACTATAATTACGTCATATTTCCTTTATCCACATTTCTATTCTTGAGAACTTTGAATATTACCTTTCTCCTTGCAAAACCTCTAAGGTTATCCTTAAATCCTTCATCAGGTACACCCTAAGCACAGGGCATATCAAAATACCATTTACTAATACCAGAATCATTGTCTATATACTTCTGAAAAATTTCTCCACTGATCCTTAAAGGTTCTTGTTACCTTAATCCTTTCCAATTCATACTGTCAAAACTCATGTTGTCCCTATTAAGGGTGAAATGCCAACCTTTATGCATTCCCCTAGGATTCATTTCAAGTTATCGGGGTTTTATCCTTAATTCCACCTTTAAAAGATACTTACACTTCACATTCTTGAAGGTCACTTCCTTCATCCAATTTTCCTAATTTCTTACTTCCTTGTCTCCTCAGTCTATCCGCGTCTCATTGTTTATCCTTCGAACTATCTCAATGTTTCCTCGAATCCTCCCAACTTAAAGGGGATAAAATATATGCATCTCTTATGCCTTCAACCGTCAACTTTAACTCATGGTGAATCACCCTCATCCTGACGATCATATACTTTTCTATTTCTATTAATATGAGTCTTTAGGGTTTCCTCATACCCAACTCCCTTATCATTCCTCAAACTCTGTTGCCTTTATATTCCTTTCCACTTCAATTCCTTTTTATTTTCCTTTCTCTTATCATTATTTCATGAACCAACACAACATAAGCATTGATTTCAAATATCCCGTCATTCTGGATTCACGTCTTCAGAACGAATAACTTTTACAGCTTAGATTCATAATTCATCATACTCGTCTGCCTTTGTTCTGGCTCTAAAGCTTTTACACTATCTCCATAACCTTGGGAAGTACTTTCCTGAAAACAATTGACTGAACTTAAATCAGTTTATTATAATCTCTTGCTCCGTGCCTTCCTTGGCCTTTCACCAGCGGGTGGTCTCTCTCTTAGGAGGGTAAGTGATAAAAACAGTCTTTTGTGATTCGTCAATCATTCAGAATCTCAAATGATTCCTCTATTTCCTTTAACCAGGCTCTTGTCTCGACTGGGTCAACCTGTTCCTTGGAACTCTGAGAGCTTAGAGACTTACAGGTCCTGAAAGAATTTCCTATCGCATTGTTTCCTCAAGGTGGTGGTTGGGGATAATAGTCTAAGTTCTGTCTAGACAGGTCCATGAATTGCCGTATAGGAGTACCGTCTCGGGTCTCCTTTCCTTACTCGACTTTCTGTTTCCTTAGTATGAAATGTTTCATCCTACTCCCCATAATTGGGGTCATCTTTTAATTTAAAATCCTCATTTTCCACTCCATTATGTCATGGGTTCCTTCTATCTTGATGGCGACCTCCCTGACTATCACGTTCAGGGTTTGCTCTAAATCTTATTCCTCAAACTATGGCTCTCATCTAAGTTCTCATCCTTACGCTCTTGAACTTTCGGAACCCAAATTCTATAGGAATACCTCATTATTCCCTTATCATCTTTCTCGGTATTAATCTCATATTTATTTGTTGGCTCTCTGCCTTCATTCATCACCTTTCTCTGGCACCGTATGCTCTTTTCCAATAATTCGGTCTCTATTGCAATCTCAAACAGCTTTTCGGTACCGGCTCCGGTTACCTTCACTACTATTTCCAAAATCTCTTATAAACTCTCCCAAAGACATTATCATCTTGAGTCTCTCCTTTTTACTAAGGGCATCAGCCACCACATTGGCTTTCCCCGAATGATAAAGAATCTCCCAATCATTATTCTTGATTAGCTCTAACTGCCTCCTCTGGCATATGTTGAGCTCTTTCTACGTGAAAATGTACTAGAGCACTTATGGCTTAGGTAATTCTCGCACTTCTCTCCATACAAGTAGTGCCTCCAATCTTTAGGGTAAAACTATTGCCACGAGCCTAAGCTCATGGGCGGGGATATCGAATTTCTATTTACCTTAATTGTCTTGACGCGTACGCGATTACCTTGCTGTGCTGTATTAGAAGCACCCTAATTCCTTATGCGAAGCGTCACTACACTTCACAAAATCTCATTTTCCATCCGGCAACGCCAACATAGGGAACGTCACCAACCTTTGCTTCGGTTCTTAAAAGTTGTTCTCGCATTTCTCTGTCCATTCGAACTTCTCAGTCTTACGAGTAAGCCGCAATAAAGGGGCTACTATCTTTACAAACTTGAACGAACCTCCGGTAGTGACCGGCCAATCCTACCTCTGGTAGTCGACCTAACCATGGTCATCAATTCATCAGTGGTCCTTTATCCAATCTTGTCAGGATCCTCCATGGGATCCTCCTCAACAACTATCCCTTCTAGGATAACATCCTCAACCGCTACATCCTCAATATCAACATCATCCGGTCCTGCATTAGGACACTCTATCGGATCCACAATCCGATCTCCAATTAGTAATAAAACATCATCGCGCTGTTGCTCCTCAACCTCAGGGTTCGGAGTCCCGCTACTCTATACGATAACGAACTACGCTTCTATCGCTACATTTATAAGGGTTCCCATAAGGGTTTTAACTGTCAGTACTACGTTAGGTAGCCCGACTATGAACTTGGCAAGAGTTCTTATTATCTTTGTGAACTTATTATCTTAACGTCACATCATCTCTGAGGTTTATAACGCTTAGCTCTGATACCATTTCTGTAACACCCCCAAATCCGGGGTCGGGGATCCGGGTTGTCACGAGTTCCATTTCCCTTAATAACACCCACTCTTAATAAATAATCAACTACTCTGTACTGTGACCCCACAATAAACACACACACCACAAGTTATAGTCTCAGAGATGAATATCCAAAAATAATCACAAGTCGTTTTATTCCACAATTATATGCCAATACACCTTAAACAGGTTTCTGAATAAATTTACATTTCTTTGCCATTATTACAATTCATAAATATACATAATCTGATACATCAAAAGTTGAAAGCCTAGCCTATTGGTAGTTCCTACCTCAGCTACAGCGACATCAACGCCTATAGGAAGCTGCGGAATATTTCCTATCCGCTCGCGAATTGAGAGCTTGGTCCTGTTCATCTTGTCTATCTGATGTTGTGTGATGAAAGAAGAAAGCAAGTGTGAGCAGCAAGCCCACCAAAATAATATGTATAATGATTAACAATATATGAGCCTTCTCATAGTACTCATGAAGGTCTTGGTCAAAAGAAATGAACCAAGATGATATTTTAATGCGATGAAGTCACAAAATATTCAGTATATATATACATATATACTTTTCAAAATATTGGAAGTCCTCTTCCATGCATAATATACACAGAGTTCCAGTTTATAACTGTATAAAAATATCGTTGCAAGGTGATCTCATATATCTAACCTTGTCTCAACGTTTTTCTGAAAATCTTTGTCATGCATAAGATAATCATTTACTAGATATAAGTTTAAAAGATGAAGTTACAAGATACTCCAATATACTTATATCTTTTCCAAATACTACTTGAACTACCACCGTTCAAGTTATAATTAGTTTCAAAAGTTCATCACATAGATGAGACTACAAGACCAGATTTGAATAGATTAAATCTTTAAAATATCATCAAAATAAAATGAAGTTACGAGATACTTCATTTGATACAAACATTATTTTGAAAACTTGACCCTGCCAACACTCAACAATCGCCCAACCGTAGCCTTTCTATCGAAGTGCTCTGGGTAGTGTTGCAGAAATATCCAATTGGATGATGAACTCATTACGGGAGTTTGCCGCGCCAGGAAGACCACTTACGATGATCAGTCGTAGTAGTGCAACCCCACCATTTTCTACATGTAGAGGAGAACCTGTCGGATTTACTTGTCAACCGAACACTGAACTCCTAAGGAATGGACCGCCTTAGCGGAACTTCCAGGCCATTTGGGCCAATATAATAAGGCTGGGCCGGCGCCACTCGACCACTTACGCCACTCCTAGTTCAGATGAAATCCATGACTCTGAAACGTAAAGCTCGTTCCCCCTTTCCCCAAGTAGAAACTTGTTGATACGGCTCCACCAAGAAGTCGTATCTAGTTGGAAAGGAAAACTCACCGATATTTCCCAGGCGATGCCTGTTAATGGATTAACTTGTTCCAAGAATTTTACTTCCCGAGTGTTGGGTAAGTAATCAATTCATTTATCAAAACAGCAACCTTGTTGCGAATATAAAACACACCACAGAGCCTGATCCCTCAGGTTTTGAGCGAGTATTTAAATCCCCTTCGAAAGGAGGATCTTAAATATAAAAATGAGTTTTGGGATCCGCTCTAACTTTTAAAAATCATTTTGAAGACTCGCAAAACATTTTTAAGAATGTTTGGAGTGATGCTGATTTAACAAGGTAAATCAGTCCCAATATATTAGAAAATATCTGAATATTATTATTTAAATAATATTCCCATAAAGAATAATCTTTATAAAAATAATTGAAGTAGAAGTTTTAAAACTTATACTTGAAATGAATATTAAATAACCAAAGATATACCTATACGAAAGTACTATCTTTATTTGAATAATCAAAAGTGAGTTTGATTATCGACACCTTATTCTTTAATAAAATAAAGAATATATCTCAGCAAATAATCGGAGTCATAGATCATCAAATGAATATTCAAATAATATTCAATAAATAAAATAAGCTGAGTCATAAGCCCTCGAATGAATATTCGAAATAATATTCAATAAATAAATAAGCTGAGTCATAAGCCCTCGAATGAATATTATAAATAATATTCATTAAATAAAATAAAGGAGTCATACATCCTCAAATGAATATCCAAGTAATATTCAATAAATAATATAAAGGAGTCATAAGTCCTCGAATGAATATTCAAGATAATATTCATTAATAAAATCAAGTTATCGAATAAACCTTATTCGATTAATAGTTTTGAAAACTATAAACATATATATATATATAAATATATATATATATAAAATCTACTCGGGATCCTCGACTCCCGGTTTTAGAAAATGTTTTCACCTTTGGGTCCCTATACTAAGGGTATATGCAAATTACTGCTATTCTCTAGCATAGGTATTATCAACTGAACCAACAGCTATATTTGGCAAGAATACGAAACAGGCATGCATATATATAC
Organism: Apium graveolens; assembly: GCF_009905375.1. NCBI lineage: Eukaryota > Viridiplantae > Streptophyta > Magnoliopsida > Apiales > Apiaceae > Apium > Apium graveolens. Next base: position 7,940 of record NW_027417857.1, on the reverse strand, counting down.
CATATCAGCATGCTTCAATATATCGCAACATTTGCTAATTAACCAACATGCATATATCCCAAGATAATGCATATACATATATCATCACAACAACAGTATAACGGATAGAAAACTTGCCTGAGCGACTTGGGGTGAAAAAAAAGCTCGGAACGAGTCTGGTAACCTATAAACAACAAGTAATTTGGAATTAAACCAAAGTCACTTGTAAATCTATACTTTAACTAACTTAGACTCTAACGCTTGTTTTGCGCTTACTGATTTGCTTAAGTCACTCGGGTACCCTCGGCTCCACCATTTTTAATAATTTAACCTTTACGAGTTTTAAGGCGATTCCTTCGCGAGTGTCTTACCAACTGCCTAACACACTTACCATAATTGTTTCATACATTAATTAACCCTTTTTGGTCTTTAACCTATGTTTCAAAGTAAGGCGAGGGGAAAAGTTTCGTTCGCGAAACGCCGTTACTTGAAACGGTCGTTTCTCCTAAACCGTGCATCGGAATCGAACGAACTACATATCAAAACGAAGCTCGTAACATGAGCTACCTAAACATGACAGTGGTCATAATCTAGCAGGGGGTTCTCGGGTCCTAATGTTATGCACAAAAACAGTCTAAAGAAAATCGGACGTTACGACGGCTATGTTTACGCGATTACCAATATTTAAACTACTCCAATTAACCACCAACCAACTCATAACCATCAATACAACAAAACTTTACCTAAACCATACCACATCAGTCCATAATCTCCAAGGTTTTCAACTCAAACAACCACAATCAAGACCTATGAACTATAATCAAGCTTCAATTACCAAAACACTTCCAAATCAAACCAAACTACTAATAATCACAATCCATGCTTCTCATTTCACAAAACCAACCATTAAACTTACTAACAAATAAATTAAAGGCTAGGGTTTGAAGTTTATACCTTCCTTGGGAGGTGTTAAGTTGCTAGGAAGCCTTAGGGAGCCTCCTACAAGCTTGATCTTTCCAAAGAAATCAAGAACACAAAGTTAGGCTTTGAAGTTTCTAAAAGTCCGATTTAAAGAACTGTAAAAATGAGGGTCTTACCATGATTATTTGGACGAGACTTGTGAACAAGAGTTGTAGGTCATCTCAATACCTTTCCAATGAGCTATAGAACACAATATTTGAGTGAGAAATGAAGGAGATACAGCAGTTTTAGTGTGCTGGTTCTGTTTTGGCCGAGAGTATGAAGAACAATGCCTTGGTTTCTTTTTGATTTTGATGAAAAATGATTTGCTTGGCTTGGTTGGTTTGATTTTTGTGTTTGTTTTAGTAAATTACCTAGTTGCCCTTGATTTTGTGTGGTTAAAAAGCCACCACATCTCCTTCCTTCCCATGTCATGCTTGTGTCATCCTCATGATGTCATCCTCCCCTCCTTGTCCTCTTCTCATTGGTTGGGTGACATCATCCTCTCTAATCCCTTTGATTAACTTCCTAGTTGTTTGCCTAATGACCGCTGATCTGTTATACAGTTCGCTTAACTTTCGTTTTCGTTTATCGTTTGAGGGATCATACCCGGGATCTTATTACTTAGGTTCCCTTAACCTTTCTCAATACATTATATTCCTTTTTATGATCCTCTATTATAATCCTTTAATTTAAATCCTTTTATCCTGTTACCTTATACTCAATTCTTTCCGTATCTATTGGATTTCCGGGAAAAATCAAAGTGTTCGGATTTGGATTCTGACGATCTTTACATACACTTATATCCCATATAAAGTACTAATAAAATCTCAGAATATCCATATCAGAACCCCTACATAGTGTGGCATGAAAAGTTTTCTCATTCAGCTAAAACACTATTCACAAGGGTTATAAAAAGTTCAAAATTTTGGGAGTTATTACATACTAACCCCTTTGATTTTCACCGAAAACTCCATTTCAGCCAAATCTCCTCGGTTTTTCGTCCGAATCCGCGAAATATGGCTCGGTTCAAATTAAAAAATCAATATGGGTTAAATTATGTGAAAATATCCATATACATCCCGACTCAGTATCGGAGAAAAAACCGTGTACTAACCCCTTTGAGTTTTCACCGAAAACTCCATTTCAGCCAAATCTACTCAGTTTCTCGTCCGAATCCCGCGAAATATGGCTCGGTTCAAATTTAAATATAAATATAGGTTAAAGTATGTGAAAATATCCATAATGCATCCCGACTAAGTATCGGAGAAAAAACCGTGTACTAACCCCTTTGAGTTTTCACCGAAAACTCCATTTCAACCAAATCTCCTCGGTTTCTCGTCCGAATCCGCAAAATATATGTCGGTTCAAATTAAAACATCAATATGGATTAAATTATGTGAAAATATCCATAATGCATCCCGACTAACTATCGGAGAAAAAACCGTGTTCTAACCCCTTTGAGTTTTCACCGAAAACTCCATTTTAGCCAAATCTACTCGGTTTCTCGTCCGAATCCTGCGAAATATGGCTCGGTTCAAATTGAAACATCAATATGGATTAAATTATGTGAAAATATCCTTTTTGCATCCCGACTCAGTATCGGAGAAAAAACCGTGTACTAACCCCTTTGAGTTTTCACCGAAAACTCCATTTCAGCCAAATCTCCTCGGTTTCTCGTCCGAATCCGCGAAATGTGGCTCGGTTCAAATTAAAACATCAATATGGATTAAATTATGTGAAAATATCCATAATGAATCCCGACTAACTATCGGAGAAAAAACCGTGTTCTAACCCCTTTAAGTTTTCACCGAAAACTCCATTTTAGCCAAATCTATTCGGTTTTTCGTCCGAATCCCGCGAAATATGGCTCGGTTCAAATTAAAACATCAATATGGATTAAAGTATGTGAAAATATCCAAAATGTATCCCGACTCAGTATCGGAGAAAAAACCGTGTACAAACCCTTTTGAGATTTCACCGAAAACCCCATTTCAGCCAAATCTACTCGGTTTCTTGTCCGAATCCCGCGAAATATGGCTCGATTCAAATTAAAAAAATAATAAGGATTAAATTATATGAAAATATCCATAATGTATCCCGACTCAGTATCGGAGAAAAAACCGTGTACTAACCCCTTTGAGTTTTCACCGAAAACTCCATTTCAGCCAAATCTCCTCTGTTTCTCGTCCAAATTCCGCGAAATATGGCTCAGTTCAAATTAAAATATCAATATGGATTAAAGTATGTGAAAATATCCATAATGCATCCCGACTCAGTATCGGAGAAAAAACCGTGTACTAACCCCTTTGAGTTTTCACCGAAAACTCCATTTCAGCCAAATCTTCTCGGTTTCTCGTCCGAATCCCGCGAAATATGGCTCGGTTCAAATTAAAACATCAATATGGATTAAATTATGTGAAAATATCAATAATGCATCCCGACTCAGTATCGGAGAAAAAATCGTGTACTAACCTCTTTGAGTTTTTCACCGAAAAATCCATTTCAGCCAAATCTCCTTGGTTTCTCGTCCGAATTCCGCGAAATATGGCTCGGTTCAAATTAAAATATCAATATGGATTAAAGTATGTTAAAATATCCAAAATGTATCATGACTCAGTATCGGAGAAAAAACCGTGTACCAATCCCTTTGAGTTTTCACCGAAAACTCCATTTCAGCCAAATCTACTCGGTTTCTCGTCCGAATCCCGCGAAATATGGCTCGGTTCAAATTAAAACATCAATATGGGTTAAATTATGTGAAAATATCCATAATGCATCCCGACTCAGTATCGGAGAAAAAACCGTGTACTAACCCCTTTGAGTTTTCAACCGAAAACTCCATTTCAGCCAAATCTACTCGGTTTCTCGTCCGAATCCCGCGAAATATGGCTCGGTTCAAATTAGAACATCAATTTGGATTAAATTATTTGAAAATATCCATAATGCATCCCGACTCAGTATCGGAGAAAAAACCCATGTACCAACCCCTTTGAGTTTTCACCGAAAACTCTATTTCAGCCAAATCTACTCGGTTTCTCGTCCGAATCCCGCGAAATATGGCTCGGTTCAAATTAAAAAATCAATATGGGTTAAATTATGTGAAAATATCCATAATGCATCCCGACTCAGTATCGGAGAAAAAACCGTGTACTAACCCCTTTGAGTTTTCACCGAAAACTCCATTTCAGCCAAATCTCCTCGGTTTTTCGTCCGAATCCGCGAAATATGGCTCGGTTCAAATTAAAAAATCAATATGGGTTAAATTATTTGAAAATATCCATATGCATCCCGACTCAGTATCGGAGAAAAAAACCGTGTACTAACCCCTTTGAGTTTTCACCGAAAACTCCATTTCAGCCAAATCTACTCAGTTTCTCGTCCGAATCCCGCGAAATATGGCTCGGTTCAAATTAAAAATATAAATATAGGTTAAAGTATGTGAAAATATCCATAATGCATCCCGACTAAGTATCGGAGAAAAAACCGTGTACTAACCCCTTTGAGTTTTCACCGAAAACTCCATTTCAGGCAAATCTTCTCGGTTTCTCGTCCGAATCCCGCAAAATATGACTCGGTTCAAATTAAAACATCAATATGGATTAAATTATGTGAAAATATCCATAATGCATCCCGACTCAGTATCGGAGAAAAAACCGTGTACTAACCCCTTTGAGTTTTCACCGAAAACTCCATTTCAGCCAAATCTACTCGGTTTCTCGTCCGAATCCCGCGAAATATGGCTCGGTTCAAATTAAAAAATCAATATGGGTTAAATTATGTGAAAATATCCATATGCATCCCGACTCAGTATCGGAGAAAAAACCGTGTACTAACCCCTTTGAGTTTTCACCGAAAACTCCATTTCAGCCAAATCTCCTCGGTTTTTCGTCCGAATCCGCGAAATATGGCTCGGTTCAAATTAAAAAATCAATATGGGTTAAATTATGTGAAAATATCCATATGCATCCCGACTCAGTATCGGAGAAAAAACCGTGTACTAACCCCTTTGAGTTTTCACCGAAAACTCCATTTCAGCCAAATCTACTCAGTTTCTCGTCCGAATCCCGCGAAATATGGCTCGGTTCAAATTAAAATATAAATATAGGTTAAAGTATGTGAAAATATCCATAATGCATCCCGACTAAGTATCGGAGAAAAAACCGTGTACTAACCCCTTTGAGTTTTCACCGAAAACTCCATTTCAGGCAAATCTTCTCGGTTTCTCGTCCGAATCCCGCAAAATATGACTCGGTTCAAATTAAAACATCAATATGGATTAAATTATGTGAAAATATCCATAATGCATCCCGACTCAGTATCGGAGAAAAAACCGTGTACTAACCCCTTTGAGTTTTCACCGAAAACTCCATTTCAGCCAAATCTTCTCGGTTTTTCGTCCGAATCCGCGAAATATGGCTCGGTTCAAATTAAAAAATCAATATGGGTTAAATTATGTGAAAATATCCATATGCATCCCGACTCAGTATCGGAGAAAAAACCGTTTACTAACCCCTTTGAGTTTTCACCGAAAACTCCATTTCAGCCAAATCTTCTCGGTTTCTCGTCCGAATCCCGCGAAATATGGCTCGGTTCAAATTAAAACATCAATATGGATTAAATTATGTGAAAATATCCATAATGCATCCCGACTCAGTATCGGAGAAAAAACCGTGTACTAACCCCTTTGAGTTTTCACCGAAAACTCCATTTCAGCCAAATCTCCTCTGTTTTCTCGTCCGAATTCCGCGAAATATGGCTCGGTTCAAATTAAAATATCAATATGGATTAAAGTATGTGAAAATATCCATAATGCATCCCGACTCAGTATCGGAGAAAAAACCGTGTACTAACCCCTTTGAGTTTTCACCGAAAACTCCATTTCAGCCAAATCTACTCGGTTTCTCGTCCGAATCCTGCGAAATATGGCTCGGTTCAAATTAAAACATCAATATGGATTAAATTATGTGAAAATATCCATTAATTGCATCCCGACTCAGTATCGGAGAAAAAAACCGTGTACTAACCCCTTTGAGTTTTCACCGAAAACTCCATTTCAGCCAAATCTCCTCGGTTTCTCGTCCGAATCCGCGAAATATGGCTCGGTTCAAATTAAACATCAATATGGGATTAAATTATGTGAAAATATCCATAATGCATCCCGACTAAGCTATCGGAGAAAAAACCGTGTACTAACCCCTTTGAGTTTTCACCGAAAACTCCATTTTAGCCAAATCTACTCGGTTTTCGTCCGAATCCCGCGAAATATGGATCGGTTCAAATTAAAACATCAATATGGATTAAATTATGTGAAAATATCCATAATGTATCCCGACTCAGTATCGGAGAAAAAACCGTGTACTAAACCCCTTTGAGATTTCACCTGAAAACTCCATTTCAGCCAAATCTACTCGGTTTCTCGTCCGAATCCCGCGAAATATGGCTCGGTTCAAATTAAAACAATCAATATGGATTAAATTATGATATGAAAATATCCATAATGCATCCCGACTCAGTATCGGAGAAAAAACCATGTACTAACCCCTTTGAGTTTTCACCGAAAACTCCATTTCAGCCAAATCTCCTCAGTTTCTCGTCCGAATTCCGCGAAATATGGCTCGGTTCAAATTAAAATATCAATATGGATTAAAGTATGTGAAAATATCCATAATGCATCCCGACTCAGTATCGGAGAAAAAACCGTTTACTAACCCCTTTGAGTTTTCACCGAAAACTCCATTTCAGCCAAATCTTCTCGGTTTCTCGTCCGAATCCCGCGAAATATGGCTCGGTTCAAATTAAAACATCAATATGGATTAAATTATGTGAAAATATCCATAATGCATCCCGACTCAGTATCGGAGAAAAAACCGTGTACAACCCCTTTGAGTTTTCACCGAAAACTCCATTTCAGCCAAATCTACTCGGTTTCTCGTCCGAATCCCGCGAATATGGCTCGGTTCAAATTAAACATCAATTATGGATTAAAGTATGTGAAAATATCCATAATGCATCCCGACTCAGTATCGGAGAAAAAACCGTGTACCACCCCTTTGAGTTTCACCGAAAACTCCATTTCAGCCAAATCTCCTCTGTTTCTCGTCCGAATCCCGCGAAATATGGCTCGGTTCAAATTAAAATATAAATATGGATTAAAGTATGTGAAAATATCCATAATGCATCCCGACTCAGTATCGGAGAAAAAACCGTGTACCAACCCCTTTGAGTTTTCACCGAAAACTCCATTTCAGCCAAATCTTCTCGGTTTCTCGTCCGAATCCCGCGAAATATGGCTCGGTTCAAATTAGAACATCAATTTGGATTAAATTATTTGAAAATATCCATAATGCATCCCGACTCAGTATCGGAGAAAAAACCATGTACCAACCCCTTTGAGTTTTCACCGAAAACTCCATTTCAGCCAAATCTACTCGGTTTCTCAGTCCGAATCCCGCGAAATATGGCTCGGTTCAAATTAAAACATCAATATGGATTAAATTATGTGAAAATATCCATTATTGCATCCCGACTCAGTATCGGAGAAAAAACCGTGTACTAACCCCTTTGAGTTTTCACCGAAAACTCCATTTCAGCCAAATCTCCTCGGTTTCTCGTCCGAATCCGCGAAATATGGCTCGGTTCCAATTAAAACATCAATATGGGATTAAATTATGTGAAAATATCCATAATTGCATCCGACTCAGCTATCAGGAGGAAAAAAACCGTGTTACTAACCCCTTTGAGTTTTCACCGAAAACTCCATTTTAGCCAAATCTACTCATGTTTCTCGTCCAGAATCCCGCGAAAAGATGGCTCGGTTCAAATTAAAATAATATAGGATTAAAGTATGTGAAAATATCCATAATGCATCCCGACTCAGTATCGGAGAAAAACCGTGTACAACCCCTTTGAGTTTCACCGAAAACTCCATTTCGCCAAATCTTCTCGGTTTCTCGTCCGAATCCGCGAAATATGGCTCGGTTCAAATTAAAACAATAATA